>NW_026729687.1:10000-35000 GCF_030272615.1 Cryptomeria japonica | reverse complement strand
GTTTGCCCCGGGTGCGCACCTCGCGTGCACCTTCGCCGGGGTGAGCACCTTGGTGTGCAGACCTTGGTTGGGTTGCGCGCCCTGGTGCGCACCAAGGAGCGCTCTGAAGTGTGCTCCAAGGTGCGGCGTGCACGAAGTCGGAGCCCGGTTTGCCCCGGGTGTGCACCTCGGGTGCGCACCTCGCGTGCACCTTCGCTGCGGTGGGCACCTTGGCTGGGTTGCGCGCCTTGGTGGGCACCATGCAGTGCACGAAGTCGGAGCCCGGATTGCCCCGGGCGCGCACCTCCGCCAGGGTGGGCACCTTGGTGCGCACAACTTGCCTGGGCTGCGCACCAGGAAGGGCTCAAGATGGCACCCGCGTTCCGTTTTTTTCACTATCTTTCAGAACGGAAATTTTAAAATCTCGTTTTTTTTTGCCTTTTCTGGAAATTAGTGAAGGCAGCGCATCAAAGGTGCGCAACGCTGGTGCGAACCTGGGAGCGCTCCGATGTGTGCTCCAAGGTGCGGCGTGCACGAAGTCGGACCCCGGTTTGCCCCGGGTGCGCACCTCGCGTGCACCTTGGTGCGCACACCTTGGCTGGGTTGCGCGCCCTGGTGGGCACCATGGTGCGCACCAAGGAGCGCTCCGAAGTGTGCTCCAAGGTGCGGCGTGCACGAAGTCGGAGCCCGGTTTGCCCCGGGTGCGCACCTCGCGTGCACCTTCGCCGCGGTGGGCACCATGGCGTGCACGAAGTCGGAGCCCGGTTTGCCCCGGGTGCGCACCTCGCGTGCACCTTCGCCGGGGTGGGCACCTTGGTGTGCAGACCTTGGCTGGGTTGCGCGCCCTGGTGGGCACCATGGTGCGCACCAAGGAGCGCTCCGAAGTGTGCTCCAAGGTGCGGCCTGCACGAAGTCGGAGCCCGGTTTGCCCCGGGTGTGCACCTCGGGTGGGCACCTTGGTGCGCATGCCTTGCCTGGGCTGCGCACCAGGGCGGGCTCAAGATGGCACCCGCGTTCCTTTTTTTTCACTATCTTTCAAAACGGAAATTTTAAAATCTCATTTTTTTTTGCCTTTTTCTGGAAATTAGTGAAGGCAGCGCATCAAAGGTGCGCACCTCGCTGCCCACCACGGTGCGCAACGCCGGTGGGCACCCGGGAGTGCTTCGAAGTGTGCTCCAAGGTGCTGCGTGCACGTTGTCGGAGCCCGGTTTGCCCCGGGTGCGCACCTCGCGTGCACCTTCGTCGGGGTGGGCACCTTGGCTGGGTTTGCCCCGGCTGCGCTCCGAAGCGGGGTTATTGGAGCGCCGCCTCTTTTTTTGTCGGAGCGTTTGGTGGGGTTTCTCGCATTGGCTCTTCCGAGGCCCGGTTGCCACCCTGGCGCGCACGAAGTCGGAAGTAGGGTTAATTGCCCGGGTGCGCACCTTTGCCAGGGTGGGCACCTTACCTGGGCTGCGCACCAGGGCGGGCTCAAGATGGCACGCGCGTTCCGTTTTTTTCACTATCTTTCAAAACGGAAATTTTAAAATCTCCTTTTTTTTTTGCCTTTTCTGGAAATTAGTGAAGGCAGCGCATCAAAGGTGCGCACCTCGCTGCCCACCTTGGTGTGCTCTGAGGTGCGCACCCGGGAGCGCTACGAAGTGTGCTCCAAGGTGCGGCGTGCACGTTGTCGGAGCCCGGTTTGCCCCGGGTGCGCACCTCGCCTGCACCTTGGCCGGGGTGGGCACCTTGGCTGGGTTTGCCCAGGGTGCGCTCCGAAGCGGGGTTACTGGAGCGCCCCCTCTTTTTTTGTCAGAGCGTTTGGTGGGGTTTCTCGCATTGGCTCTTCCCAGGCCCGGTTGTTGGGTGCGCTCCCACCCTGGCGCGCGCGAAGTTGGAAGTTGGGTTAATTGCCCGGGCGCGCACCTTCGCCAGGGTGGGCACCTTGGTGCGCACACCTTGGCTGGGCTGCGCACCAGGGCGGGCTCAAGATGGCACCAGCATTCCCTTTTTCTCACTATCTTTCAAAACGGAAATTTTAAAATCTCGTTTTTTTTTTGCCTTTTATGGAAATTAGTGAAGGCATCGCATCAAAGGTGCGCACCTCGCTGCCCACCTTGGTGTGCTCCGAGGTGCCCACCACGGTGCGCAACGCCGGTGCGAACCCGGGAGCGCCCCGATGTGTGCTCCAAGGTGCGGCGTGCACGAAGTCGGACCCCGGTTTGCCCCGGGTGCGCACCTCGCGTGCACCTTGGTGCGCACACCTTGGCTGGGTTGCGCGGCCTGGTGGGCACCATGGTGCGCACCAAGGAGCGCTCCGAAGTGTGCTCCAAGGTGCGGCGTGCACGAAGTCGGAGCCCGGTTTGCCCCGGGTACCACTCGCGTGCACCTTCGCCGGGGTGGGCACCTCGGCTGGGTTGCGCGCCCTGGTGCGCACCAAGGAGCGCTCCGAAGTGTGCTCCAAGGTGCGGCGTGCACGAAGTCGGAGCCCGGTTTGCCCCGGGTGCGCACCTCGCGTGCACCTTCGGCGGGGTTGCGCGCCCTGGTGGGCACCATGGTGCGCACCAAGGAGCGCTCCGAAGTGTGCTCCAAGGTGCGGCGTGCACGAAGTCGGAGCCCGGTTTGCCCCGGGTGCGCACCTCGCGTGCACCTTCGGCGGGGTTGCGCGCCCTGGTGGGCACCATGGTGCGCACCAAGGAGCGCTCCGAAGTGTGCTCCAAGGTGCGGCGTGCACGAAGTCGGAGCCCGGTTTGCCCCGGGTGCGCACCTCGCGTGCACCTTCGCCGCGGTGGGCACCATGGCGTGCACGAAGTCGGAGCCCGGTTTGCCCCGGGTGCGCACCTCGCGTGCACCTTCGCCGGGGTGGGCACCTCGGCTGGGTTGCGCGCCCTGGTGCGCACCAAGGAGCGCTCCGAAGTGTGCTCCAAGGTGCGGCGTGCACGAAGTCGGAGCCCGGTTTGCCCCGGGTGCGCACCTCGCGTGCACCTTCGCCAGGGTGGGCACCTCGGTGCGCACACCTTCTCAATGTTTTCTTGCCTTTTCTGGAAATTGGTGAAGGCAGCGCATCAAAGGTGCGCACCTCGGTGTGCTCCGAGGTGCGAACCCGAGAGCGCTCCGAGGTGCCCACGAAGTCGAAAGTCGGGTTAATTGCATTGTTTTCCCCGGGTGCGCTCCGAGGTGCGCAACATCGGCGCGCACCAAGGAGGGCTCCGAAGTGTGCTCCAAGGTGCGCACGATGGCGTGCACCTCTGGTGCGCACGATTCGGAGCTCGGTTTGACCGGGGTGCGCACACCTTGGCTGGGTTGCGCACCTTTTGTGCGCTCCAAGGTGCGCACGAAGTCGGAGCTCGGTTTGCCCCGGGTGCGCACCTTCGCCAGGGTGCGCACCTTGATGCGCACGCCTTGGCTGGGCTGCGCACCTTGGTGGGCGCCATGGTGCGCACCTTTCGTGCGCTCCAAGGTGCGCACGAAGTCGGAGCTCGGTTTGCCCCGGGTGCGCACCTTGGTGGGCGCCATGGTGCACTCCGAGGTGCCCAAGATTGGTGCGCACCAAGGAGCGCTCCGAAGTGCGCTCCAAGGTGCGCGCGAAGTCGAAAGTTGGGTTAATTGTCCGGTTTGCCTCGGGTGCGCACCTTGCGTGCACCTTCGCCAGGGTGGGCGCCTTGGTGCGCACACCTTGGCTGGGCTGCGCACACCTTGGCACCCGCGTTTCCTTCATTTTAAATTTTTTTTTTTTACAATCTCTCAAGTGGGAAATTCTATAATCTCAACTTTTTTTGCCTTTTCAGGAAACTTTTGAATGGAGCGCATCATTGGTGCGCTCCGAAGTGTGCTCCAAAGCTCTCTCCAGCTGCGTGCACCTGCCCCGGCCGCGCACCCGGCCCCGCCCAGCTTCGCTCACCTGTCCCGGGCGTCTGGTGCGGAACCTTAGAGTAAGAAACATCACCGTGCACCTTGGCCAACGTGCGCGACTCGACCGAGCGCGCACTGGCCGAGGTGCACACCGATTTCACCTGGGTGCGCGCGCAGCACCTCGGGCGCACCGGGGTGCGCGCACAACGCCCGGGTTGCACCGTGGCCTGTGTGCTCGGGGCGCCTCGGGTGCGCGCTCGGTGTCGCCCCCGCGCGCGCGGTAGTGCGGGCAGCGCACCCCGGCCCGGCCCGGCCCCGACGAGAACGCAAACGGGCAAAAGGTTTATTCAAATAGCATTGCGATGCCCGGCGAAAAACTAAAAAAGGGTGCAACACCGGGACTTCCCGGGAGGTCACCCATCCCAGTACTACTCCGGCCCAAGCGCGCTTAACTGCGGAGTTCTGATGGGATCCGGTGCACTAACGCTGGTATGATCGCACCCGTTATGAGCTTGTCGCAGTGTGTACTTAGCAAACCGCGACCCACGTGCGAATCCACCCCGGCCACCCACCCCCGTCGAGGTGCACACCCTCCCTCGCGAAGTGCGCCCCGTTCGCCAAGTGTGAGCCCTGCCCGGGTGCGCGCACCTTGCTAGGGCGTCGGGTGTGCACCCGGCCCGGCCTACGTGCGTGCACCTGTAGGGGGCGTCGTGTGCGTGCAGTGTCCCGTCTGCAACGCGGTGCCCACACACCACCTCGGGCGCAACGACCTGCGCTCACATGTGGGCCGAGTGCACCTTGGTGCATGTTCGGGGCGCCTCGGGTGCACGCTCGATCTTGCCCCGGTGCACCAAGGCGCTCGGTTTGCCCCGGTGTGCGCACTTGGTGCAAGGTGGGCACCCAAAATAGGGATCAAGCACCAAAACACAAGTTTCGGGATGCAAAATGGGACCCAAGGACCACAAATGCGTTCCAAGACCCATGATGGGTCCACGAGAACAAAAATGTGTTCCGAGACTTAATAAACAAATATTGGGTTTTAGGAGAAGAAACATGCTCTGATGCCCAAAACGAGAATCGACCCCGAAAAGGCCACAGGCCAAAAGTGGGATGCGAGACAAAAAAAAATGGGACCCGAGGACCAAAATTGGGTTCCCAGGTCGAAGACAGGGCAACCGGACAAGAAACGACCTCTAAGGCTCGAAATGAGTCCCGACGACTAAAACTTGACAAGAAGCACCCATCAGGCACCCAACTCGACACCCATGGGATGCCGACCCACCCGGGCTTCCACCTAGCACACCTTGGCACCCACCCACCCTCGCACCCAACCTCGCACCCAACTTAGCACCTTTGAACCCACATTGGCACTCACCCTGACCCTGGCACCTTGGAACCCACATTGGCACTCACCTTGACCCTGGCACCCACCTTTGCACTCACCTTGGGACCCACCCTGGCTCCCACCTCGGCACCCACCCAGACACCCACCTTGGTTCCTTGGCACCCACCTTGGATCCTTGGCACCCACCCCGACACCCACCTTGGCACGCAACTTGGCTACTTGCCACCCACCTTGGCTCCTTGACGCCCACCCCGACAACCACCCCGTGACCTACCCTGGCTAGGGTTGGTGCACACCCACCCTGGTGCCCACCTTGGCACCCACCCTATGACCCACCTTGGCACGCACCTTAGTACCCACCCCGTTACCCACCCTAGGACCCACCCCGTGACCCACCTTGGCCAGGGTGGGTGCCTTGGTGCGCACAACTTGCCTGGGCTGCACACCAGGGCGGGCTCAAGATGGCACCCGCGTTCCGTTTTTTTCACTATCTTTCAAAACGGAAATTTTAAAATCTCATTTTTTTCTTTTTTTTGCCTTTTCTGGAAATTAGTGAAGGCAGCGCATCAAAGGTGCGCAATGCTGGTGCGAACCCGGGAGCGCTCCGATGTGTGCTCCAAGGTGCGGCGTGCACGAAGTCCGAGCCCGGTTTGCCCCGGGTGCGCACCTCGCGTGCACCTTCGCCGGGGTGAGCACCTTGGCTGGGTTGCGCGCCCTGGTGCGTACCAAGGAGCGCTCTGAAGTGTGCTCCAAGGTGCGGCGTGCACGAAGTCGGAGCCCGGTTTGCCCCGGGTGTGCACCTCGGGTGCGCACCTCGCGTGCACCTTCGCTGCGGTGGGCACCTTGGCTGGGTTGCGCGCCTTGGTGGGCACCATGCAGTGCACGAAGTCGGAGCCCGGTTTGCCCCGGGCGCGCACCTCCGCCAGGGTGGGCACCTTGGTGCGCACAACTTGCCTGGGCTGCGCATCAGGAAGGGCTCAAGATGGCACCCGCGTTCCGTTTTTTTCACTATCTTTCAGAACGGAAATTTTAAAATATCGTTTTTTTTTGCCTTTTCTGGAAATTAGTGAAGGCAGCGCATCAAAGGTGCGCAACGCTGGTGCGAACCTGGGAGCGCTCCGATGTGTGCTCCAAGGTGCGGCGTGCACGAAGTCGGAGCCCGGTTTGCCTCGGGTGCGCCCTGGTGGGCACCATGGTGCGCACCAAGGAGCGCTCCGAAGTGTGCTCCAAGGTGCGGCCTGCACGAAGTCGGAGCCCGGTTTGCCCCGGGTGTGCACCTCGGGTGGGCACCTTGGTGCGCATGCCTTGCCTGGGCTGCGCACCAGGGCGGGCTCAAGATGGCACCCGCGTTCCTTTTTTTTCACTATCTTTCAAAACGGAAATTTTAAAATCTCATTTTTTTTTGCCTTTTTCTGGAAATTAGTGAAGGCAGCGCATCAAAGGTGCGCACCTCGCTGCCCACCACGGTGCGCAACGCCGGTGGGCACCCGGGAGTGCTTCGAAGTGTGCTCCAAGGTGCTGCGTGCACGTTGTCGGAGCCCGGTTTGCCCCGGGTGCGCACCTCGCGTGCACCTTCGTCGGGGTGGGCACCTTGGCTTGGTTTGCCCCGGCTGCGCTCCGAAGCGGGGTTATTGGAGCGCCGCCTCTTTTTTTGTCGGAGCGTTTGGTGGGGTTTCTCGCATTGGCTCTTCCGAGGCCCGGTTGCCACCCTGGCGCGCACGAAGTCGGAAGTAGGGTTAATTGCCCGGGTGCGCACCTTTGCCAGGGTGGCACCTTACCTGGGCTGCGCACCAGGGCGGGCTCAAGATGGCACGCGCGTTCCGTTTTTTTCACTATCTTTCAAAACGGAAATTTTAAAATCTCCTTTTTTTTTTGCCTTTTCTGGAAATTAGTGAAGGCAGCGCATCAAAGGTGCGCACCTCGCTGCCCACCTTGGTGTGCTCTGAGGTGCGCACCCGGGAGCGCTACGAAGTGTGCTCCAAGGTGCGGCGTGCACGTTGTCGGAGCCCGGTTTGCCCCGGGTGCGCACCTCGCCTGCACCTTGGCCGGGGTGGGCACCTTGGCTGGGTTTGCCCAGGGTGCGCTCCGAAGCGGGGTTACTGGAGCGCCCCCTCTTTTTTTGTCAGAGAGTTTGGTGGGGTTTCTCGCATTGGCTCTTCCCAGGCCCGGTTGTTGGGTGCGCTCCCACCCTGGCGCGCGCGAAGTTGGAAGTTGGGTTAATTGCCCGGGCGCGCACCTTCGCCAGGGTGGGCACCTTGGTGCGCAAACCTTGGCTGGGCTGCGCACCAGGGCGGGCTCAAGATGGCACCAGCATTCCCTTTTTCTCACTATCTTTCAAAACGGAAATTTTAAAATCTCGTTTTTTTTTGCCTTTTATGGAAATTAGTGAAGGCATCGCATCAAAGGTGCGCACCTCGCTGCCCACCTTGGTGTGCTCCGAGGTGCCCACCACGGTGCGCAACGCCGGTGCGAACCCGGGAGCGCCCCGATGTGTGCTCCAAGGTGCGGCGTGCACGAAGTCGGACCCCGGTTTGCCCCGGGTGCGCACCTCGCGTGCACCTTGGTGCGCACACCTTGGCTGGGTTGCGCGGCCTGGTGGGCACCATGGTGCGCACCAAGGAGCGCTCCGAAGTGTGCTCCAAGGTGCGGCGTGCACGAAGTCGGAGCCCGGTTTGCCCCGGGTGCGCACCTTCGCCGCGGTGGGCACCATGGCGTGCACGAAGTCGGAGCCCGGTTTGCCCCGGGTGCGCACCTCGCGTGCACCTTCGCCGGGGTGGGCACCTCGGCTGGGTTGCGCGCCCTGGTGCGCACCAAGGAGCGCTCTGAAGTGTGCTCCAAGGTGCGGCGTGCACGAAGTCGGAGCCCGGTTTGCCCCGGGTGTGCACCTCGGGTGCGCACCTCGCGTGCACCTTCGCTGCGGTGGGCACCTTGGCTGGGTTGCGCGCCTTGGTGGGCACCATGCAGTGCACGAAGTCGGAGCCCGGATTGCCCCGGGCGCGCACCTCCGCCAGGGTGGGCACCTTGGTGCGCACAACTTGCCTGGGCTGCGCACCAGGAAGGGCTCAAGATGGCACCCGCGTTCCGTTTTTTTCACTATCTTTCAGAACGGAAATTTTAAAATCTCGTTTTTTTTTGCCTTTTCTTGAAATTAGTGAAGGCAGCGCATCAAAGGTGCGCAACGCTGGTGCGAACCTGGGAGCGCTCCGATGTGTGCTCCAAGGTGCGGCGTGCACGAAGTCGGACCCCGGTTTGCCCCGGGTGCGCACCTCGCGTGCACCTTGGTGCGCACACCTTGGCTGGGTTGCGCGCCCTGGTGGGCACCATGGTGCGCACCAAGGAGCGCTCCGAAGTGTGCTCCAAGGTGCGGCGTGCACGAAGTCGGAGCCCGGTTTGCCCCGGGTGCGCACCTCGCGTGCACCTTCGCCGCGGTGGGCACCATGGCGTGCACGAAGTCGGAGCCCGGTTTGCCCCGGGTGCGCACCTCGCGTGCACCTTCGCCGGGGTGGGCACCTTGGTGTGCAGACCTTGGCTGGGTTGCGCGCCCTGGTGGGCACCATGGTGCGCACCAAGGAGCGCTCCGAAGTGTGCTCCAAGGTGCGGCCTGCACGAAGTCGGAGCCCGGTTTGCCCCGGGTGTGCACCTCGGGTGGGCACCTTGGTGCGCATGCCTTGCCTGGGCTGCGCACCAGGGCGGGCTCAAGATGGCACCCGCGTTCCTTTTTTTTCACTATCTTTCAAAACGGAAATTTTAAAATCTCATTTTTTTTTGCCTTTTTCTGGAAATTAGTGAAGGCAGCGCATCAAAGGTGCGCACCTCGCTGCCCACCACGGTGCGCAACGCCGGTGGGCACCCGGGAGTGCTTCGAAGTGTGCTCCAAGGTGCTGCGTGCACGTTGTCGGAGCCCGGTTTGCCCCGGGTGCGCACCTCGCGTGCACCTTCGTCGGGGTGGGCACCTTGGCTGGGTTTGCCCCGGCTGCGCTCCGAAGCGGGGTTATTGGAGCGCCGCCTCTTTTTTTGTCGGAGCGTTTGGTGGGGTTTCTCGCATTGGCTCTTCCGAGGCCCGGTTGCCACCCTGGCGCGCACGAAGTCGGAAGTAGGGTTAATTGCCCGGGTGCGCACCTTTGCCAGGGTGGGCACCTTACCTGGGCTGCGCACCAGGGCGGGCTCAAGATGGCACGCGCGTTCCGTTTTTTTCACTATCTTTCAAAACGGAAATTTTAAAATCTCCTTTTTTTTTTGCCTTTTCTGGAAATTAGTGAAGGCAGCGCATCAAAGGTGCGCACCTCGCTGCCCACCTTGGTGTGCTCTGAGGTGCGCACCCGGGAGCGCTACGAAGTGTGCTCCAAGGTGCGGCGTGCACGTTGTCGGAGCCCGGTTTGCCCCGGGTGCGCACCTCGCCTGCACCTTGGCCGGGGTGGGCACCTTGGCTGGGTTTGCCCAGGGTGCGCTCCGAAGCGGGGTTACTGGAGCGCCCCCTCTTTTTTTGTCAGAGCGTTTGGTGGGGTTTCTCGCATTGGCTCTTCCCAGGCCCGGTTGTTGGGTGCGCTCCCACCCTGGCGCGCGCGAAGTTGGAAGTTGGATTAATTGCCCGGGCGCGCACCTTCGCCAGGGTGGGCACCTTGGTGCGCACACCTTGGCTGGGCTGCGCACCAGGGCGGGCTCAAGATGGCACCAGCATTCCCTTTTTCTCACTATCTTTCAAAACGGAAATTTTAAAATCTCGTTTTTTTTTTGCCTTTTATGGAAATTAGTGAAGGCATCGCATCAAAGGTGCGCACCTCGCTGCCCACCTTGGTGTGCTCCGAGGTGCCCACCACGGTGCGCAACGCCGGTGCGAACCCGGGAGCGCCCCGATGTGTGCTCCAAGGTGCGGCGTGCACGAAGTCGGACCCCGGTTTGCCCCGGGTGCGCACCTCGCGTGCACCTTGGTGCGCACACCTTGGCTGGGTTGCGCGGCCTGGTGGGCACCATGGTGCGCACCAAGGAGCGCTCCGAAGTGTGCTCCAAGGTGCGGCGTGCACGAAGTCGGAGCCCGGTTTGCCCCGGGTACGCACCTCGCGTGCACCTTCGCCGGGGTGGGCACCTCGGCTGGGTTGCGCGCCCTGGTGCGCACCAAGGAGCGCTCCGAAGTGTGCTCCAAGGTGCGGCGTGCACGAAGTCGGAGCCCGGTTTGCCCCGGGTGCGCACCTTCGCCGCGGTGCGCACCATGGCGTGCACGAAGTCGGAGCCCGGTTTGCCCCGGGTGCGCACCTCGCGTGCACCTTCGGCGGGGTTGCGCGCCCTGGTGGGCACCATGGTGCGCACCAAGGAGCGCTCCGAAGTGTGCTCCAAGGTGCGGCGTGCACGAAGTCGGAGCCCGGTTTGCCCCGGGTGCGCACCTCGCGTGCACCTTCGGCGGGGTTGCGCGCCCTGGTGGGCACCATGGTGCGCACCAAGGAGCGCTCCGAAGTGTGCTCCAAGGTGCGGCGTGCACGAAGTCGGAGCCCGGTTTGCCCCGGGTGCGCACCTCGCGTGCACCTTCGCCGCGGTGGGCACCATGGCGTGCACGAAGTCGGAGCCCGGTTTGCCCCGGGTGCGCACCTCGCGTGCACCTTCGCCGGGGTGGGCACCTCGGCTGGGTTGCGCGCCCTGGTGCGCACCAAGGAGCGCTCCGAAGTGTGCTCCAAGGTGCGGCGTGCACGAAGTCGGAGCCCGGTTTGCCCCGGGTGCGCACCTCGCGTGCACCTTCGCCAGGGTGGGCACCTCGGTGCGCACACCTTCTCAATGTTTTCTTGCCTTTTCTGGAAATTGGTGAAGGCAGCGCATCAAAGGTGCGCACCTCGGTGTGCTCCGAGGTGCGAACCCGAGAGCGCTCCGAGGTGCCCACGAAGTCGAAAGTCGGGTTAATTGCATTGTTTTCCCCGGGTGCGCTCCGAGGTGCGCAACATCGGCGCGCACCAAGGAGGGCTCCGAAGTGTGCTCCAAGGTGCGCACGATGGCGTGCACCTCTGGTGCGCACGATTCGGAGCTCGGTTTGACCGGGGTGCGCACACCTTGGCTGGGTTGCGCACCTTTTGTGCGCTCCAAGGTGCGCACGAAGTCGGAGCTCGGTTTGCCCCGGGTGCGCACCTTCGCCAGGGTGCGCACCTTGATGCGCACGCCTTGGCTGGGCTGCGCACCTTGGTGGGCGCCATGGTGCGCACCTTTCGTGCGCTCCAAGGTGCGCACGAAGTCGGAGCTCGGTTTGCCCCGGGTGCGCACCTTGGTGGGCGCCATGGTGCACTCCGAGGTGCCCAAGATTGGTGCGCACCAAGGAGCGCTCCGAAGTGCGCTCCAAGGTGCGCGCGAAGTCGAAAGTTGGGTTAATTGTCCGGTTTGCCTCGGGTGCGCACCTTGCGTGCACCTTCGCCAGGGTGGGCGCCTTGGTGCGCACACCTTGGCTGGGCTGCGCACACCTTGGCACCCGCGTTTCCTTCATTTTAAATTTTTTTTTTTTACAATCTCTCAAGTGGGAAATTCTATAATCTCAACTTTTTTTGCCTTTTCAGGAAACTTTTGAATGGAGCGCATCATTGGTGCGCTCCGAAGTGTGCTCCAAAGCTCTCTCCAGCTGCGTGCACCTGCCCCGGCCGCGCACCCGGCCCCGCCCAGCTTCGCTCACCTGTCCCGGGCGTCTGGTGCGGAACCTTAGAGTAAGAAACATCACCGTGCACCTTGGCCAACGTGCGCGACTCGACCGAGCGCGCACTGGCCGAGGTGCACACCGATTTCACCTGGGTGCGCGCGCAGCACCTCGGGCGCACCGGGGTGCGCGCACAACGCCCGGGTTGCACCGTGGCCTGTGTGCTCGGGGCGCCTCGGGTGCGCGCTCGGTGTCGCCCCCGCGCGCGCGGTAGTGCGGGCAGCGCACCCCGGCCCGGCCCGGCCCCGACGAGAACGCAAACGGGCAAAAGGTTTATTCAAATAGCATTGCGACGCCCGGCGAAAAACTAAAAAAGGGTGCAACACCGGGACTTCCCGGGAGGTCACCCATCCCAGTACTACTCCGGCCCAAGCGCGCTTAACTGCGGAGTTCTGATGGGATCCGGTGCACTAATGCTGGTATGATCGCACCCGTTATGAGCTTGTCGCAGTGTGTACTTAGCAAACCGCGACCCACGTGCGAATCCACCCCGGCCACCCACCCCCGTCGAGGTGCACACCCTCCCTCGCGAAGTGCGCCCCGTTCGCCAAGTGTGAGCCCTGCCCGGGTGCGCGCACCTTGCTAGGGCGTCGGGTGTGCACCCGGCCCGGCCTACGTGCGTGCACCTGGAGGGGGCGTCGTGTGCGTGCAGTGTCCCGTCTGCAACGCGGTGCCCACACACCACCTCGGGCGCAACGACCTGCGCTCACATGTGGGCCGAGTGCACCTTGGTGCATGTTCGGGGCGCCTCGGGTGCACGCTCGATCTTGCCCCGGTGCACCAAGGCGCTCGGTTTGCCCCGGGTGCGCACTTGGTGCAAGGTGGGCACCCAAAATAGGGATCAAGCACCAAAACACAAGTTTCGGGATGCAAAATGGGACCCAAGGACCACAAATGCGTTCCAAGACCCATGATGGGTCCACGAGAACAAAAATGTGTTCCGAGACTTAATAAACAAATATTGGGTTTTAGGAGAAGAAACATGCTCTGATGCCCAAAACGAGAATCGACCCCGAAAAGGCCACAGGCCAAAAGTGGGATGCGAGACAAAAAAAAATGGGACCCGAGGACCAAAATTGGGTTCCCAGGTCGAAGACAGGGCAACCGGACAAGAAACGACCTCTAAGGCTCGAAATGAGTCCCGACGACTAAAACTTGACAAGAAGCACCCATCAGGCACCCAACTCGACACCCATGGGATGCCGACCCACCCGGGCTTCCACCTAGCACACCTTGGCACCCACCCACCCTCGCACCCAACCTCGCACCCAACTTAGCACCTTTGAACCCACATTGGCACTCACCCTGACCCTGGCACCTTGGAACCCACATTGGCACTCACCTTGACCCTGGCACCCACCTTTGCACTCACCTTGGGACCCACCCTGGCTCCCACCTCGGCACCCACCCAGACACCCACCTTGGTTCCTTGGCACCCACCTTGGATCCTTGGCACCCACCCCGACACCCACCTTGGCACGCAACTTGGCTACTTGCCACCCACCTTGGCTCCTTGACGCCCACCCCGACAACCACCCCGTGACCTACCCTGGCTAGGGTTGGTGCACACCCACCCTGGTGCCCACCTTGGCACCCACCCTATGACCCACCTTGGCACGCACCTTAGTACCCACCCCGTTACCCACCCTAGGACCCACCCCGTGACCCACCTTGGCCAGGGTGGGTGCACCCACCCTGGTGCCCACCTTGGCACCCACCCATCCTAGCACCCAGCCTGTGACCGGGCTTGGAACCCAACCTTGCACCCGCACCCGTCTTGGCCAGTGTGGGTGCGCACCCATCCTGGCACCCACGTTGTGACACACCCTTTAACCCACGCACCCTAGCACCCACGTTGGCACCCACCTTGGAACCCAACCTAGCAACTTGGCACCCACCCCGTGACCCACCTTGGCATCCACCATAGCAGTCGCCGACTTGGCACCCACCTCGGCACCCACCTTGACACTTGTGGACCCACCTTGCCACTCACCCTAGCATCGACCCATCCTAGCACCCACCCTGGCACCTTTGCACCCTAGCACTCACCCATCCTAGCACCTAACCTGTGACCCACCTTGACACTCACCCTCGCACCCACCTTGGAACCCAACCTAGCACCCACCCACCCTGACACCAACCCTAGCACCTACCCACCCTTGCACCCACCCTGTGACCCATCTTGGCACCCACCCATCCTACCACTCAACCTATCACCCACCTTCTCACCCACCTTGGCATCCACCTTAGCACCCACCCACACTGGCACCTTGGCACCCACCTCGGGCAAGGTGGGTGCACACCCACCCTGGCACCCAATTTAGAACCCACCGAGCATGTTACCCACCTTGGCACCCACATTGCAGCCCACCCTAGTACCCACCCTATGACCCACATTGGCATCCACACCCTAGCACCCAGGCACCTCGACACCCGCCTTGACACCCACCCTAGCACTGAACCTGTGACCCACCTTGGAACTCACCCTAGAACCCACCCACCCTGTGAACCACCTTGGCATCCACCTTAGCACCCACCCACCTTGGCACCCACTCTAGCACTCACCCATCCTAACACCCAACTTGTTACCCACCTTGGCACCCGCCCTCGCGTCCACCTTGAAACCCACCCTAGCACCCACCCACGCAGGAGCCCACCTTGGCACCCAACCTAACACCCACGCATCCTGGCACCCAACTTGTGACCCACCTTGGAACCCACCCTAGTACCCACCTTTGAACCCACTATATCACCAACCCACCTTGGCACCCACCCTATGACCCTCTTTGGAATCCACCCTAGCACGCACCCACCCTGGCACCCACCATGGAGCGCACCCTAGCACCCACCCACCTCGGCACGCACCTCAACACCCACCTTGGTGTGCGCACTGCGCCAACCTCTCAAAGACCCTATGTGGTGCGCTCCAAAGTGTACACCTTTGGTGCGCTCCAAGGTGCGCACCTTTGGTGCACACCGAGGTGCACACCAAAGTGTGCACCGAGGTGAGCACCAAAGTGCACTCCAGGGTGCACACCAAGGCGTGCACCTTTGGTGCGGTCAATGCAAACGAATTCGGAAGTTGGGGTCGATGTCCTAATCGCTGCTGCAGACTACACGTATGAGAATCGGACAAATAGCTTTATATAGGGGAGGTGTTGCGTTTGATGGGTCGACTCCCCTGGTTGTGTGCACTGCACCAACTTCAAAGACCCTGTCTTGTTTAAGAAGTCAAAAGTTGGGGTGGATGTCCTAATCATTGCTGCAGTCTACGCATGTATGAGAATCAGACAAATAGCTTATATAGGGGAGGTGTTGCATTCGGTGGGTTGACTCCCCTGGTTGTGCGCACTGCGCCAACCTCAAAGACCCCGCATAGCAGAAGAAGTCGGAAGTCGGATTTTGGTGAGCACCAAGGCGTGCACCTTTGGTGCGGTCAACGCAGACGAATTCAGAAGTTGGGGTGGATGTCCTAATCGTTGTTGCAGGCTACACATGTATGAGAATCAGACAAATAGCTTATATAGGGGAGGTGTTGGGTTTGATGGGTCAACTCCCTTGGTTGTGCGCATTACGCCAACCTCAAAGACCTTGTTTTCGTTAAGAAGTCAAAAGTTGGGGTCAATGTCCTAATGGCTCCTGCAGGCTACACATGTATGAGAATCGGACAAATAGCTTATATAGGGGAGGTGTTGGGTTTGATGGGTCGACTCCCCTGGTTGTGCGCATTACGTCAACCTCAAAGACCTTGTTTTCGTTAAGAAGTCAAAAGTTGGGGTCGATGTCCTAATTGCTCCTGTAGACTACACATGTATGAGAATCAGACAAATAGCTTATATAGGGGAGGTGTTGGGTTTGATGGGTTGACTCCCCTAGTTGTTCGCATTACACCAACCTCAAAGACCTTGTTTTCGTTTAGAAGCCGAAAGTTGGGGTCGATGTCCTAATTGCTCCTGCAGGCTACGCATGTATGAGAATCAGACAAATAGCTTATATAGGGGAGGTGTTGGGTTTGATGGGTCGACTCCCCTGGTTGTGCGCATTGCGCCAACCTCAAAGACCCTGCATTGCGGATGAAGTCGAAAGTCAGAGTTTGGTGTGCTACAAGGTGTGGTCGAAGGTGCTCACCTAGGTGTGCACCTTTGGAGCACAGGAAAAGTGCCCTCCAAAAGTGCGCACCTTTGGAGTGCACAAAAGTGCCCTCCAAAAGTGCGCACCTTTGGAGCGCAGAAAAGTGCCCTCCAAAAAGTGCCCTCCAAAAGTGCGCACCTTTGGAGCGCAGAAAAGTGCCCTCCAAAAAGTGCCCTCCAAAAGTGCGCACCTTTGGAGCGCAGAAAAGTGCCCTCCAAAAAGTGCCCTCCAAAAGTGCGCACCTTTGGAGCGCAGAAAAGTGCCCTCCAAAAAGTGCCCTCCAAAAGTGCGCACCTTTGGAGCGCAGAAAAGTGCCCTCCAAAAAGTGCCCTCCAAAAGTGCGCACCTTTGGAGCGCAGAAAAGTGCCCTCCAAAAAGTGCCCTCCAAAAGTGCGCACCTTTGGAGCGCAGAAAAGTGCCCTCCAAAAAGTGCCCTCCAAAAGTGCGCACCTTTGGAGCGCAGAAAAGTGCCCTCCAAAAAGTGCCCTCCAAAAGTGCGCACCTTTGGAGCGCAGAAAAGTGCCCTCCAAAAAGTGCCCTCCAAAAGTGCGCACCTTTGGAGCGCAGAAAAGTGCCCTCCAAAAAGTGCCCTCCAAAAGTGCGCACCTTTGGAGCGCAGAAAAGTGCCCTCCAAAAGTGCGCACTTTTGGTGCGCACCAAGGCGCTGGTTCGGTCGTTGCAGGCGAGTTCGGAAGTTGGGGTCGATGTCCTGAGCGGAGGTGCAAACTACACAGGTGTCGGAATCGGACAAATAGCTTATATAGGGGAGGTGTATGCTTCGATGGGTCGACTCCCCAGGTTGAGCGCACCGCGCCAACCTCAAAGACCCTACGGTATGGATGAAGTCGGAAGTTGGGTCCGATGACCGATTCGATTAGTAGGTATGCTCATGAGGTCGGAATTTGGGTCCGATGACCTGCCATGTGCAGGAAGGCGAATGTTGACACTGTGCGTTGCAAGGTGCACACCAAGGCGCTGGTGCGGTCTTTTTAGTCGAGTTCGGAAGTTGGGGTCGATGTCCTGATCGGAGGTGCAAGCTACACAGGTGTGGGAATCGGACAAATAGCTTATATAGGGGAGGTGTATGCTTCGTTGGGTCGACTCCCCGGGTTGAGCGCACCGCGCCAACCTCAAAGACCCTACGGTATGGATGAAGTCGGAAGTTGGGTCCGATGACCGATTCGATATGTAGGCATACTCGCGAGGTCGGAATTTGGGTCCGATGACCTGCCACGTGCAGGAAGGCGAATGTTGGCACTGTGCGTTGCAAGGTGCGCACCAAGGCGCTGGTTCGGTCGTTGGAGGCGAGTTCGGAAGTTGGGGTCGATGTCTTGATCGGAGGTGCAAACTACACAGGTGTGGGAATCGGACAAATAGCTTATATAGGGGAGGTGTATGCTTCGTTGGGTCGACTCCCCGGGTTGAGCGCACCGCGCCAACCTCAAAGACCCTACGGTATGGATGAAGTCGGAAGTTGGGTCCGATGACCGATTCGATATGTAGGCATACTCGCGAGGTCGGAATTTGGGTCCGATGACCTGCCATGTGCAGGAAGGCGAATGTTGGGACTGTGCGTCGCAAGGTGCGCACCAAGGCGCTGGTGCCGTCGTTGCAGTCGAGTTCGGAAGTTGGGGTCGATGTCCTGGTCAGAGGTGCAAACTACACAGGTGTGGGAATCGGACAAATAGCTTATATAGGGGAGGTGTATGCTTCGATGGGTCGACTCCCTGGGTTGAGCGCACCGCGCCAACCTCAAAGACCCTACAGTATGGATGAAGTCGGAAGTTGGGTCCGATGACCGATTCGATACGTAGGCATATTGGCGAGGTCTGAATTTGTGTCCGATGACCTGCCATGCGCAGGAAGGCGGAATTTGGGTCCGATGACCGAGTTGATGGCGTGCCATGCGCAGAAAGGCGGAATTTGGGTCCGATGACCGAGTTGATGTTGATGGCCCGCCATGCACAGGAAGGCGGAATTTGGGTCCGATGACCGATTTGAAGGCGTGCCATACGCAAAAAGGCGGAGTTTGGGTCCGATGACCGAGTTGATATTGATGGCCCGCCATGCGCAGGAAGGCGGAATTTGGGTCCGATGACCTGACATACGCATGGAGTCCGACTCGGGGGCCGATGTTCGATTCGATGACTTGCATTGTGGGTAAAGTCGGAAGTTGTGGTCTTTGACCCGATTCGATGACCAGACTTCGGCTGCTTGAGAATCGGACAAATAACTTATATAGGGGAGGTAGTGTTCTCGAGCATCCTCCCCCCGTGCCCGTTTATGTCGATTGATGCTGGTGCTCGACTGGTTGGAGCGCTCGGATGCAAAAATCTTGCACCAGGATTTATCGATTGTGATGGACACGGCAAGTCTCCTGATTGCTATGCAGGAGCTCATCGTGAATCTCTATGCGGCCTTGGTATGGACTCGACCTGCGGAATGGTTCGGCAATGGTAGTCGCTCCAACACGTCCTTGCAATGGCCACAGAGGTGATTCGACTAGAGCTCCAGTCTAGCTTTTGGGTTGCTTGGCGGACTGGTATAGCCGCGATCGAGTTCCGGCCATGAACGTTTTAGATAGCTCTTGGGCTTTCTGGGACGGAAGTCGGAAGTTTGGGCTGTTGTCCGATTTGATGACCATTCTTCGGATGTGTGAGAATCGGACAAATAACTTATATAGGGGACTGTGTTGTCTCACGCAGCCCCCTCCGTGCCCCTCTATCTCGACCGATGTTGGTGCTTGAAAGGGTTGGGATCGCTCGGATTTATAAACGTGCACCACCATTTGTCGAGTGTGAGGGACGCGGCAGGTCTCCTAAATGCTATGCGGGCGCTCTCTGAGAATCTCTATCCGGCCTCGACACAGACTAGTCTTGCTGAATGGTTTGGCACTGGTAGTCGATCCAACACGTCGTTGTTGTGGCCGCCTAGGCGATTCGATTCGAGCCCCCGTCTAGCTTTTGGGTTGCTTGGCGGATTTTGCCCTATCCGCAAGTGAGCTCGGTCCCTAAACGTTCGAGAAACCCGATTGCTATGCGCCGACTCTCTTTCTTGCGAGCCTCCATCTAGCTTTTGGGTCTCTACGGAACGGAAGTCGGAATCTGGGACCGTTGTTTGATTCGACGAGGCAGACTACGGTTGTGCGAGAATCGGACAAATAACTTATATAGGGGAGGTGTTGACTGGAGCATTCTCCCCCGTGCCCCTCTAACTCGACCAATGCTGGCGCTCGAACGGTGGTAGCGCTCGGATTTTCATTGAGCGCCAGCATTGGTCGATTTAGAGGGGCATGCGAGATTCCCGAATGCTATGCGAGGGCTCTAACGGAAATGTCTATTGGTTTCGGTATGGATGCAATTGCGAGTGGTTCGGCAAAGGTAGTCGTTCCGATGCGTCCATGTCGTGGCCAAATCGATAATTCGATTTGAGCCCTCGTATAGCATTTGGGTCTCTCGATGTGATTCCGCATTCCAGTCCCTTTGGGCACTGCTTGAGCCGCATCCCAGGGGGTTCCCTTCCCAATAATCTGCCTCGCAACCCGATTGCTATGCGGTGAGGCTCCTCGGCCGCCTCGGAACTATCTGTGTATCAGACGCATCGCGGGATAAGGGGTTGGCAACGGTAGTCGCCCCAAGCGCGTCCGATGCTTGGACCATTCCGAGGCGGCCCTGAAGCCTCTTCCGTCTAGCCGTTGGGTCCTTCTCGCCGCATCCCTCGCCTCGCACCCCGATTGCTATGCGGTGAGGCTCCTCGGCCGCCTCGGAACTATCTGTGTATCGGACGCGTCGCGGGATAAGGGGTTGTCACTGGTAGTCGCCCCAAGCGCGTCCGATGCTTGGACCATTCCGAGGCGGCCCTGAAGCCTCTTCCGTCTAGCCGTTGGGTCCTTCTCGCCGCATCCCTCGCCTCGCACCCCGATTGCTATGCGGTGAGGCTCCTCGGCCGCCTCGGAACTATCTGTGTATCGGACGCGTCGCGGGATAAGGGGTTGTCATTGGTAGTCGCCCCAAGCGCGTCCGATGCTTGGACCATTCCGAGGCGGCCCTGAAGCCTCTTCCGTCTAGCCGTTGGGTCCTTCTCGCCGCATCCCTCGCCTCGCACCCCGATTGCTATGCGGTGAGGCTCCTCGGCCGCCTCGGAACTATCTGTGTATCGGACGCGTCGCGGGATAAGGGGTTGTCACTGGTAGTCGCCCCAAGCGCGTCCGATGCTTGGACCATTCCGAGGCGGCCCTGAAGCCTCTTCCGTCTAGCCGTTGGGTCCTTCTCGCCGCATCCCTCGCCTCGCACCCCGATTGCTATGCGGTGAGGCTCCTCGGCCGCCTCGGAACTATCTGTGTATCGGACGCGTCGCGGGATAAGGGGTTGTCACTGGTAGTCGCCCCAAGCGCGTTCGATGCTTGGACCATTCCGAGGCGGCCCTGAAGCCTCTTCCGTCTAGCCGTTGGGTCCTTCTCGCCGCATCCCTCGCCTCGCACCCCGATTGCTATGCGGTGAGGCTCCTCGGCCGCCTTGGAACTATCTGTGTATCGGACGCGTCGCGGGATAAGGGGTTGTCACTGGTAGTCGCCCCAAGCGCGTCCGATGCTTGGACCATTCCGAGGCGGACCCGAAGCCTCTTCCGTCTAGCCGTTGGGTCCTTCTCGCCGCATCCTTCGCCTCGCACCCCGATTGCTATGCGGTGAGGCTCCTCGGCCGCCTCGGAACTATCTGTGTATCGGACGCGTCGCGGGATAAGGGGTTGTCACTGGTAGTCGCCCCAAGCGCGTCCGATGCTTGGACCATTCCGAGGCGGACCCGAAGCCTCTTCCGTCTAGCCGTTGGGTCCTTCTCGCCGCATCCCTCGCCTCGCACCCCGATTGCTATGCGGTGAGGCTCCTCGGCCGCCTTGGAACTATCTGTGTATCGGACGCGTCGCGGGATAAGGGGTTGTCACTGGTAGTCGCCCCAAGCGCGTCCGATGCTTGGACCATTCCGAGGCGGACCCGAAGCCTCTTCCGTCTAGCCGTTGGGTCCTTCTCGCCGCATCCCTCGCCTCGCACCCCGATTGCTATGCGGTGAGGCTCCTCGGCCGCCTTGGAACTATCTGTGTATCGGACGCGTCGCGGGATAAGGGGTTGTCACTGGTAGTCGCCCCAAGCGCGTCCGATGCTTGGACCATTCCGAGGCGGACCCGAAGCCTCTTCCGTCTAGCCGTTGGGTCCTTCTCGCCGCATCCCTCGCCTCGCACCCCGATTGCTATGCGGTGAGGCTCCTCGGCCGCCTTGGAACTATCTGTGTATCGGACGCGTCGCGGGATAAGGGGTTGTCACTGGTAGTCGCCCCAAGCGCGTCCGATGCTTGGACCATTCCGAGGCGGCCCCGAAGCCTCTTCCGTCTAGCCGTTGGGTCCTTCTCGCCGCATCCCTCGCCTCGCACCCCGATTGCTATGCGGTGAGGCTCCTCGGCCGCCTTGGAACTATCTGTGTATCGGACGCGTCGCGGGATAAGGGGTTGTCACTGGTAGTCGCCCCAAGCGCGTCCGATGCTTGGACCATTCCGAGGCGGCCCCGAAGCCTCTTCCGTGTAGCCGTTGGGTCCTTCTCGCCGCATCCCTCGCCTCGCACCCCGATTGCTATGCGGTGAGGCTCCTCGGCCGCCTTGGAACTATCTGTGTATCGGACGCGTCGCGGGATAAGGGGTTGTCACTGGTAGTCGCCCCAAGCGCGTCCGATGCTTGGACCATTCCGAGGCGGACCTGAAGCCTCTTCCCTCTAGCCGTTGGGGCTTTCTCGCCGCATCCCTCGCCTCGCACCCTGATTGCTATGCTGTGAGGCTCCTCGGCCGCCTTGGAACTATCTGTGTATCGGACGCATCGCGGGATAAGGGGTTGGCAGTGGTAGTCGCCCCAAGCGCATCCGATGCTTGGACCATTCCGAGGCGGCCCTGCAGCCTCTTCCGTCTAGCCGTTGGGGCCATCTCGCCGCATCCCCCACCTCGCACCACGATTGCTATGCGGTGAGGCTCCTTGGCCGCCTCGGAACTATCTGTGTATCGGACGCATCGCGGGATAAGGGGTTGTCACTGGTAGTCGCCCCAAGCGCGTCCGATGCTTGGACTATTCCGAGGCGGCCCTGCAGCCTCTTCCGTCTAGCCGTTGGGGCCATCTCGCTGCATCCCCCACCTCCTCGGCCGCCTCGGAACTATCTGTGTATCGGACGCATCGCGGGATAAGGGGTTGGCAGTGGTAGTCGCCCCAAGCGCGTCCGATGCTTGGACTATTCCGAGGCAGCCCTGCAGCCTCTTCCGTCTAGCCTTTGGGGCCATCTCGCCGCATCCCTCGCCTCGCACCCCGATTGCTATGCGGTGAGGCTCCTCGGCCGCCTGGGAACTATCTTCGTATCGGACGCATCGCGGGATAAGGGGTTGTCACTGGTAGTCGCCCCAAGCGCGTCCGATGCTTGGACTATTCCGAGGCGGCCCTGTGGCCTCTTCCGTCTAGCCGTTGGGGCCATCTCGCCGCATCCCCCACCTCGCACCCCGATTGCTATGCGGTGAGGCTCTTCGGCCGCCTTGGAACTATCTTCGTATCGGACGCATCGCGGGATAAGGGGTTGTCACTGGTAGTGGCCCCAAGCGCGTCCGATGCTTGGACTATTCCGAGGCGGCCCTGCAGCCTCTTCCGTCTAGCCGTTGGGGCCATCTCGCCGCATCCCCCACCTCGCACCCCGATTGCTATGCGGTGAGGCTCCTCGGCCGCCTTGGAACTATCTTCGTATCGGACGCATCGCGGGATAAGGGGTTGTCACTGGTAGTCGCCCCAAGCGCGTCCGATGCTTGGACTATTCCGACGCGGCCCTGTGGCCTCTTCCGTCTAGCCGTTGGGGCCATCTCGCCGCATCCCCCACCTCGCACCCCGATTGCTATGCGGTGAGGCTCCTCGGCCGCCTTGGAACCATCTTCGTATCGGACGCATCGCGGGATAGGGGGCTGTCACTGGTAGTCGCCCCAAGCGTGTCCGATGCTTGGACCATTCCTAGGCGGCCCTGAAGCCTCTTCCGTCTAGCCGTTGGGGCCTTCCCGCCCCATCCCTCGCCTCGCACCCCCGATTGCTATGCGGTGAGGCTCCTCGGCCGCCTTGGAACCATCTGTGTATCGGACGCATCGCGGGATAAGGGGTTGGCACTGGCAGTCGCCCCAAGCGCGTCCGATGCTTGGACCATTCCGAGGTGGCCCTGAAGCCTCTTCCGTCTAGCCGTTGGGGCCTTCCCGCCCCATCCCTCGCCTCGCACCCCGATTGATATGCGGTGAGGCTCCTCGGCCGCCTTGGAACTATCTGTGTATCGGACGCATCGCGGGATAAGGGGTTGGCACTGGTAGTCGTCCCAATCGCATCCGATGCTTGGACCATTCCGAGGCGGCCCTGCAGCCTCTTCCGTTTAGCCGTCGGGGCCTTCCCGCCGCATCCCTCGCCTCGCATCCCGATTCCTATGCGGTGAGTCTTCTCGGCCGCCGCGGAACTATACCTGTTATTGCTACTGCATCCTTCGGCTGGTAACCTCCTCTGCCGCCTTGGAACGTTCTCTTTGTCGGACGCGTCACGGGATAAGGGGTTGGCACTGGTAGTCGCCCCAAGCGCGCCCGATGCATAGACCGCTCCGAGTCGACCTTGCTTTCAGCCTCTCACATGCATAGACCTCTCTGAGTCGACCCTGCAGCCTCTCACGTTTAGCCTTTGGAATCTCGCCTCACAACATGATTGCTATCCTTGATGCATCCCTTGCCTCGAGCCCTGATTGCTTTCTTGGCTGCATCCCTCCTCTCCTCACAGCCCGGTTGTCATCACTGCTTCATCCGTCGCTTCATGCATTCTGGCTGCTGGGCCCTTCCCACCGCACACCTCGATTGCTATCTCTTCTGCATCACACACCCCGATTGCTATCTCTGCTACATCCCTCGGCTCTCACTTCTGCATCCTTCGCCTCACACCTCGATTGCTATCAATGCTGCATCCGTAACCTCACACCCCGATTGCTATGCGGGGAGGCTCCTTGGCCGCCTTGGAAATTTCTGTGTGTCGGACGCACCGCGGGATAAGGGGTTGGCACTGGTAGTCGCCCCAAGTGCGCCCGATTCTTAGACCGCTTCGAGGTGACCTCGTAGCCTCTTTCGTCCAGGCTTCCTGCCTTCAACGCCCTTTTTACACCTCGATTGCTATGCGCGGGCTCGTTGGCGTCTATCACCTCTCTGCGAAGAGTGGCACGATGATTGTTGGGGTAAATCGTAGCAGTCCGATCTCTGGCCTTGGGCCATTGTGAGGGCTGATCGATTTCCTGTGCGCATCTCGTGTTCGCCCAGTAACAGACTCGACGACTTGTAATCGGTCTTGTTCCCGATTGTTCCTGGAGGTAGTCTTCGGAACTCTTGGATTTGACCTGTCACTCGAACTGTCCTCTTCCGAGGATGCTTGTGTGTGTGTGCTTGTGCCATTTCCTTGGCGGTATTAACGAGATATTAAAGAGCGGAGTGAGCGCCTCGCCCAGCTATGTTTGGGGCTCTCACTCCCTTACCCGGTGTGCGACCGCTTTGCACGTAGGTTGCGGAGCATCGCGACTCTTTCGATGTTTGGCGGTTGTCTTCCGGTGATGCGTTGGTCCCGAAGTGCACGTTACTAGCATTTCTGCCATTGTTCTCGATCTTTGGCACGTTCCTTCGTTGCAATTGGATATATATCTCCGTTTATACGCGCAGGCTTCTCCCGCCTATTCAGCGCTGTCCCACTCTCAGCACTCTCGTGGTCTCCTTGGCTTCTCTCTCCCGTGAGCGAGCTCTCTTCTCGAGTCTTTTCCATGTCCCATGGAGGTTGCCTTGCGAAATTCGGGCACACAAACGTGACCGGATAAGAGCGGAATTGCCTATGAGGAGAAGCTCACCTTAGGGAGCAGCAATGCCGAGTGTTTCGACAGAGGGTAGAGGGGGCGTTGTTTGGGCGGTTGCACAAAAGAGTGCTACGTTTGCACTGAAGGTTGCTTCTTCGTCTCCGACGAACTCTTCGAGGCAAAAAAGCTTGTTTAC
>NW_026729686.1:22500-45677 GCF_030272615.1 Cryptomeria japonica | reverse complement strand
GTCTCGGGCGAAGATTTGGATATCCAACCTTCGTACATTGGAACGCTACCCTCGACCCTAAGACCTGGATAGGAAGAGGTGCAGTGGGGAGGCCCCTACTATTCTATGGCAATTACTTGGCATCGATGCCCTACTCCCCCCACCCCGGGCGGCTGCCCGTTTCCTTTTTGTTCTATCGGCCAAGGCAATTCAAATCCCCTCTGCAGGTTAATTAATAAGCCCCCATAGAATGAATTGTAGGGGTTAATTAATAAGCTTGCTAGCCTATAGAATGGTAGGGGGGTGGGAGTTCTAGTTGGCATCAGCTTGCTAGAGTATTATTAATTAACTTGCTAGAATCGAGTCTTGACTGAAGCTTGCTAGAGTAACCCCTACTATTTGAAGGGATTAGCTTGCTAGAGTAACTAAAATAGTTCTAGAATCGAGCCCTTTAATGGCATCAGTTCATTAATGACGCCCCATAGAACCATAGAACTATAACTTGGGGGGGATAGGGGGGGGCGGCTGGGGCCAGATTCTATACGTAATAGGCTCTAAGAGAGACGAATCTAAGAGGCGGATAGACGAATCCATCCGACGAATCCATCCTTCGATCCTTGCTGTCGATCCTTCCCTCGTTTTATCCTTCTGTTGTTCCCTCCTTCCCTGCTTGGATCTTATCTGTATTCAAGGTTTCCTTGTCTTATGGTTGGATCGTTGGTATCGATCCATTCCTTCTTCGTTCAATCTGTCTTCCTTCCTGATCATTGAATCCTGGTTTCCTTTGTTCCCTTATTGGTTTCGTGGTCCGTATCCCCGGGTCGAAGGTGTGTCGTTCCGTGGTTTCAACTAGCAATCAAAGAGTCTGACATGAGGGTTGTTCTTTCTTCGTTCCTTCCTTCAATTTGATTTCCTACAATTAATTGAAATAAAAAAGAAGTTGTATCGCCTGGTGGGAGGATGAAATTCTAATTGGTGGTGGGAGTGCTGTTCTCCCGGTGGGAGTCCCCTCCCCCAATTGTAATCCGGGTGGGAGGCCCCCTACTATTATTGTCTTTCTAAATAAGTAATATCTTCTTCCTGGTGGGGCCCCTAGTATTGGGGAAGGGGGTGGGATGACTAGGAATAGTAGTGAACAACGGATCTTGTCATCCTAAAGTAGATTCTCCTCTGGAGATTGGTGAGTTCTGATGATTATGATTTGTAGGGTGGCATGGGTAGGTAAGTGTAGGTCTGGGTCTGGTAGGAAGGTAGGGGTAGGAGGGTAGGGGTTTAGGAAGGTTAGGTGGGGGTAGGCTGCTAGTGTAGGTTGGGGGTGGGGCTTGGGTGGTTGGTTCCATCTGTCTGGTTGCCCTTCCCTGCTTGCCTCCTTCCTTCCGTTGGCTCTGTGCTCCTTCTTTGGCTGGTTGGTGCCTTTAAGCGCTTTCCTGCTGTCTGCCCTTCCTTCCATGATTAACTAAATCCTTGGTTGGTTCGTTCCTTCCTAAGAGATTCTGTTCCTTGGATCTGCCTTTCCGTTCGATCTGTCCTTGCTTCGTTCCATTCTGTCTGTTCTTCTTTCTTTCTAAATGTGGTTGATCTGGTTGAAGTGGGTTTGTCTCGAATGTTGCTTCGGTGGTTTGATCTTTGTTCTCGATGTAAGGGGAAGACCAACCGAATTGGCTGGGTAAAGTACCTTAACTTATGGGATAACTTATGTGATCGGTGAGTGGATCGGGGAGTTGTTGAGTGGATGATGATCTGTGGTTGCTTGCATCCTGGAGATATCCAAGATATAAGTAGATATGTGTCTGCTGTAGGTAAGGTAGGTAGTATCCCTGCTGTGGTTATTGGGCTGGGGTAGGGGTAGGTGTCTATCCATCCTTCCCTCGATCCTTCCATCCTGTGTTTTAGGCGGGTGTAGGTGGTTGGGAAGACCAACCGAATTGGCTCGCTAAAGTAGCAGAACTTATGGGATCGGTGAGTTGTTGAGTTCCATCCGTATTGGTGTCCTGTCTTTCCGTCCTCCCCTCCTTCGCTGCTTGCTTTCCATCTTTCCGTCCTGTCCTGTCCTGTCCTTGAATCCATCCTGAAATCCTTCCTTGCTAATGTGTTCCATCTGTATTGGTTTCCATCCTGATGGTTGGATCCTTGCTTTCGATGTTTCGGTGCTTTCTGTCTCTCCTTGCCTGCTGGTTTGGCTCTGTATTCCTGTGCTTCGATCCTTCCGTTAGGCCCTTCAAATTCTATGGGCATTCCATCCTTAATTCGATCCTTGGTTTCCTTCCATCCTTCTCAGAGACGAATCCATCCTTCCCCACTGAGATTCTAAAAGGGAGGTTGGGCCTCGGGGTGCGGGAGGTGGGAGGCCCCGGAGTGGAATACAGTCAGTTTCATGCCAACTACTCTCTGCACCATCAACAATGGAGATGGGTTAGTGCCATCCTTTGAACCCCTGCTATAGCATCATTGCCCTAGAGTTCCCACCCATGTTACGTATAGAATCCGTATAGAATCGAGCCCTATTATTCTATTATTGCAACTATCGAGTATCATTAATGACGCCTGTAATCGAATCAGTAACTATAGTTGGCCCCTTTAGAATAGTAGGGGGTTCAGATTCTATACGTAACATGCCTATCCTTTGAACTATAGGCGGCAACTATCTCCTCCTCCCACCCCTTGCCGAATAGTAGGGATCTACCGACTAGCCTATAGAATGGTAGGGGGCAACTTTCTCCCAGAGAATTGTAGGGACAATATTAGCGGCCCTACTATTAGATTATTGCGGGCCCCTACCCTTAGAATAGTAGGGCTATGGAGATTGCGGGTGGGAGGCCCTTCAAATAGTAGGGGTTGCGCCCGGTGCAGTGGGAGGGAATTATAGTTCCCAACCCGGATGAAGGTGCGATTGCCCCTTTTCTAATTATTGATATCGAGCCATACCCAATTCCACTCCCGATCGAGTCCCTACCTCGCCGATCCGTGAATTGCCGTGGGAGGGCCCCTACTATTCTATGGGAGGCAGCCGGTGACGGAATGTTTGCCTAAATAAACTATAGGCACCGATGCGGTCAAAGAATAGATCGATCCAGAAGAGGTTGGAATCTGACTGAAACTACAATCGATGGATGAGAAATTGGGGCACTAGAATTGGCCCCCTCCCCGGAACTAAGATCCCCCCCAACCCCCCTACTATTCTAAGGCTAGCCCCCTACTATTCTAAATGGGCTCGCCCTACAATTCTATAGAGCCCCGGCTGGTAGTCGGTATATAGTTGTATAGTTCCGGAGGAATTAAACGAAGTGTTGAATAATCTAATAAAGGGCGGTGCAGAGGTAGATTAGTAGGGGGAGGAGGGCGGCGCAGGCGTGTGTGGGGTTGGGTGGGGGGCATAGTATGGCAGTGGGTGGGCCCCTACGGGGCGAGGGGATGCCTAAATAAACAATAGGCACTCGACTGTGGCAGGCAATATACGATAATCGATCTCTAAGCAGACGTCGGCCCTATAGTTTCTTATGGCGATGTTTGGTTATTTTCAATTCGAATTATTCATGTCAGGGGTGGGCCCCTACTATTCTATGGTGGAGGATATAGGATAGGTCGTGTGTTTTTAGTGTGTTTTCCTGTTCTCTTGTTCTCTCGCTGCTTTATATGTATCGGATCATTTGGTTGATTATGTTTGATCCTTATCCCATAATCAGTTTAGTTTACTCATTGACCTTTATGGATTACAAGACAAATAACATTAATCCCTTCTCTCCTCAGTTTGATTGAAACGGATAAAGACGAGATACAGCGGAGAGATAGATGCTCCAATAATAAGGAATCGAGGATATTCTCATTAAGAACATTCTCAATTTCTAGCCGGCCCTACTATTCTATGGGCCCATCTTTTGATACAGCTTCACCCATTGCCATAACCATGGGATGGCAGAAGTCACAGGGGCAATGGATCGAATCGAGATGGAGAACCTACATAGGCAGATCCAGATGGAGATGATCTAGTTTCTCCAGTCCCCCTTAGAATAGTAGAGGGGACCTGCGCTATAAATAACCAGGTAGGGGTAGGGCTTCGCTCGATGCCAGATCCAATTTGAGAGACTTCCATATGAAAGCTACCACCTTGCCTAGCATTCCTTTCAATTCGAGTGCTAGAGCTTCCAACTTGATCTCATTCAATTGCCTTCGCAAATTGATCAATAGCTCACCCAGTTCTAGTCGTTTAATCGTTTCGCTAAGGGCGAATCTGAACCTTGTCGCTATTTTTTCTATCTCCGTCGACAGGCAGGAAGCACACCAGCAGCGTGCGTTCGCTCCGCGTGATTCCACTGTGTTTGCGGGTGGACGGTTGACCTTTCTCTTCATTGATCGCCTGCCAGTGCTTGCCCTTCGGGTTCTACCCCGACTGAATGAAATGAGGGTTTAAATAAACAATGAATGAGGAAGATTCAATAATAGGTTACCCCTTCTCTGTTCTATGCAATGCTCATACCTGTGGGTGACATAAACTCATATAATTGAATGAGCATGACGTCTTCGAGCACTCCGTAGAGTTCCCGACGCTGTTAGGGGTTAGCACCGCCGCTCGGGATTACCGATTACCTTCCCGCTTCGTGCCACAACGCTCAGTGCCAATGTGCCGTTGCGTATCCATATCGAATAGAGAAGCGGGTGGGCCCCCTCTATCTATATGGGGCGGAATTCGCTGGCTTGCGCATAATTCTTTATCGGCGGCGCATCCTGAGCAGAAGCATAGGCCCCTGCGGCAGCCCTTTCATTCTACGAATCATCTTATCGCCTATCTATATATGCGAAAAGAGGCGAAGATACCAACGCCCCGATTAGCAGTAAGCCACACCCCATAACATAGTGATGCTAAGTTCCTCTCCGAAGCAGATGGAACACCCAATCCGACAGTAACAGGCTCCCTAACCAGCGGGCAGAAGGTGATATCCTACCTTCGGGGGCTCGAACGGCATAATTGAGCTGACCGTGGCCAAGAATCCGTATATTAGTTCAGTAGCTAGGAGGTCAATAAATGGTATAGTGGTCATTGGTTGGTCCGTCTCTGTCGGATCTAAGTGTATTTCGTTTGATTAATCCAGCTGTGGGGCAATCGAACTAAGATTCCCGATGAACCACCCGGATAGAGTTTAAACGGCTAATATCCCCCATGCCATAGAATAGTAGGGGCCTGCATGCAGAGGTAGATTATCGTGACCCCCCCAAGAAATAGAGTTTAATCAACCATCTCTCCATTGGCATGTTACGTAGATAATATGAATAATATGAAAGGGGCCCCTACAATAATCTGAAAGGGGGAAGGGGAATCGAACGCCCTTCAGTTTCAATCCACTAAAGTTCGACTCGCCATCCTTCATTCCTTCTCTCCGGGATAGATGCGATAGTTTTTATCGTTCCCTCCCAGCTACCCAAATTATTAGCGGGGTTCGCCAAACGAATTTAGAAATGGAGAGAAGGTTCGATTGCCCTACTATCTATAGGCGGGATCTCGCGTTCATTCTGCATTTTCTCGTGTTTCCCGATCCACCTTGAGCCGTACTCTCTACTATGGAAAGGGGTGGGGCTCGCCCTGTATGCCCAACACTGACTACCTTCAATAGCTTAGGCGTTCGACATTGGGCCCACCTTATCGAATTACAACATCCTTGCTTTCAATGCTTAGCCCAGCTGCCAGGTTGAGTGAAGACCAAACCTGAAAGCTTGATCTGGATGCTGTAAAGAGGGCTTGCTGGCTTGGTCATGACCCACTAAATAAGAGCCTACGCGGGTGTGAAACCCGGTCCCGCTGGCAGGTGTGGAAGGAAGTAAAGAAGGAGGAGCCCTATGATCTTAGCTTCAGAGTCTGTCTTGGAAGTCAATCCCCAGGTCATAATGGGATTTAACCCAGTGGTATGTACCTGGAGTTCTAAGTGTGACCTTGGCCTTCCCACCTTCTCCTGTGGGAGCCTTCCGACTCATTAGATACCTGTGAAAGCATAAAGCCAGCATGGGGGTAATCCCTCCCATTCAGGCCTTCCCCTCAAAGCGCAGGTGTTATCATACTAAGGGCAAGGAAATTGGCGATGGATGGCATAGGGAGAAGTAAGGATCGTGGCAGGGTGACTTGTTAAATACCCTTCTGACCCAATCAGTGTGGGAGTGACTGTGTGGAGGGACGGACAATCAATCAGTGTGGGAGTGACTGTGTCAAAAGGCTTTCAATTACTCCGGGATGAAATCAAACGAATAAAATAAATAGAGGAGTGGTACGGATGGCCCTTCAAATTCTATGGGACCCAAGAGATATATCTATATAGTAGGAAATTCATTATCAATCTATAGGGAGGTCCCGCCCTTCGCTTCGGGCCGATGGAGCAACACAAAAAATGGTTTGTTAGTTCTATTCTCGCCTTTCCCTATGCGTAGCAAGCCTTCCATCCCCATGGTAGCTCCGATGCATAGGCAGGCTTTTTTTTGAATAAAGTGCCGGGAAGCCTTTCCATCCCGGTCAACTAAATGAGATGTATAAAGGATTGAGAAAGGCAGATGCTATGCTTTACTTCCCGTACCGCCCGGGGAAAGGAAATAAATAGAGGGAAATGCAGAAACAAAGCATTTGTTTGATCTTAAGGAGGCCGGAAGTCCCCTGCATTGGAAGAAAGAGAATAATGGCTCAATTCAAAGAAAGATATTGATTGATTTAATTCTTTCGGGAGCCTTTAATTGATTTATCAATTCAATATTGATAGGGGAAGTAAGTTTATACCCTTAAGTTTGGGTTGTGTATTCCTATCCGCGAGATAAAGATATTAAAAGAAATGAAATCCCACACGTAAACTGCGTTCAGATTACGGGATAACCAGTGGCCGATCTTCAAACATCCGCCGTTCAATCTCAAGAGACGCCCGGGTATAAATAGAAGGCATGAGAATAGAAGGGTTGGAATAAGAAGCATGGGATTATGAGTGAAGGAAGGAGGTTCTTTATCATTCCCACCTACACCCGAACAAAAAGCTAAAGTGGATTGATGTCTAATCCTGCATTAAATAATTTCTATTGAACTGTACCTAGAAGCCCTATATATCTTAGTTGAGCTGTTTTCTCTTAATATAGAAGGGATGTTATTGGAATTAAAGGAAGACTTTTCATTCCCACCCACCGCATCGGGATGTTGGGAGACATAGCATGTAAAAAAAAGAATCCTAGTAGGGCGGAAGTGGTGTCAACACAGCAAGCTTCGACTCTCCATTCCCAGATAGGGGCATAGTGGGCTGGCGCCCCCCAAAGCGCTTGCTCACCTGAATGAAATGAAGGTGAGGGCCTGTAGGGCTAGTGGAGTATGTCAAAAATCTACGATTGCCTTATTATTAAAGCCAGGCACCTTGCTCTTCCCGCGAATCGCAGATCAGAATGAAATCCTATCGGCGGGAGTGTTTTCGTAATCCATGTTCCATCTCCAGCAGCACACGTCTTTTGCACGCATCAATAGCACTTCCGCTTATTATAATGTAAAGGGGAGGGCCCACCCACCAGAAGGAATCAATCGGCAAGAACTACGCCCATCTACCTACTAATCTTGCTTATCTACTAAAGGGTGAGAGATGGGAAGGGATTAGACAGAAGCTAGTAAGTTGGAAAAGATCTTTTATTGCCCCCACCCTGCTTTTCAAATATATTGATTAGAAAAGGAATGGAACAGCTCCTAACTATCTATAAAGAAAAAATGACTAGGATTACAGCCCCCGTTGAAGTCAATAATCTGAGTTCTAGCCTCCCTTATTTGTTAGTGTTCGAGTAGGAAAGTCAACCACAAATCTTATCTATCCTCAAATGACCAGAGGGTTACCAACCTTCGGCTTTACTTTACTGATGACCTCCGCTTGATCTAAACTTCCCGCCCGAAGAGCGATAGGATTCCGAGGGGCCCAATGCCGGTCCGAACCCCCCGCTCCCCGGCCCCGAGCAGCCTTCTCCGCAATACGTCCCAGAGGATCTATTCCCGTTCATCTCCCCGACGCCAGAAGAGGTCCTTGATATGATCAAAGGCAAAGCGGGGGGAGAGCGTCTTTTGAACGGTAAAAGGAATTGGGTAATCTATAATCAAGGATCCCCACACACCCCTCCTATTTCATTTCTAATTTCTAGCGATTTGCGAGTCGAACGGGCAGAAGAAATGCTATCCCGGTGTCCCAACGGGGCCCTCCTTTACCTCCGAAATAGAGTCTCCCAGTTCTGTATTGGAGGGCCTGCGTTCCGGAGGCATTGTAGGAGTGTATTTCAGAACCTAATCGACCGAGAAATCGAAAAAAGACAGGACGAATAAGTTCTAAGATATTGTGTTTGGAGAGGTAGATAGATAGGTAGAGGACAGTTGGTTGCTCGCCCTAGCTTCATTGCGAGCCAGAAATCACTGAAGGGGCCGCCTATAAACTTCTTCGAATGAGCAAGCGTTTCTGCGCCTGCTTTGCTTTATGGTAATGATGTAAGTACGATCGATCCCCCTCGCCCGGACGACGTAACTACTAGCTAGAGGCAATGGGAGACTTAGCCATACCGAAAATCTGGAACTTAGTCCGCCTGGACGAATTCTGTAACTATATGCTTCCAGCCTATATTCTTCCTCCCTACTAGTTCCCACCTCTGGTCAGCCCACTTCGGACCGCCTAAAGTGCTAAAGTATAGAGAGTTGATTGACCAGGAGGATGGTGAAACGATTGAAGTGTGGAAAAGTCCTTTCTGTAACCCAATGAACTCAGGAGGAGGGGTTTATGCAGCTGACGGGCCCTATCTATTATTGAATTTCGCCGAACTATATTTTCTTTTGAATGACTGTTGAATTAAGAGATCTCGACCGGCAATTGAAAAGAAAAAAAAATGGAACGAGTGCCGGTCGAGAATAGTTTTTTTTCATTCGATTGACCCGGGGATAGGTGCCCATCATTTCGGCACCCACCTTTCAGATAGGTTCTGTCCTTTCAGCACTGACTTTGTTCTGTTATCCCTCCCTCTCAGGAAAAGCGTTATGGTCTCTTCCCCTCTGAATCGAGAGATCTCAACGTTTAGGACGAGGTCGGGACGATCTACGACGCAACGTTGAGATCGTATCTGCCGTTCCTCTATCTAATAGTGCATGCTATCTCCCTTTACCTTAGAAATAGGGAGGGCGAATAATGGTTCTTACTGCCCATGATTCCCCGAAGGGCGAGGATGGTTCCGACCGACCAACCCCAGAGTCTAATAGGTGTGATCCGAAAAGAAGTGGCCAGCCTAATCAATCGATTCGGTAGCCCCGCCCGTACAATTAATCCACCCATCCCCCCCGCCCTATCAATTATATGGCCATAGTTCTTGTGGGGGGGAACAACTATTATTGTTGGTCTGTTACGTATAGAATCTTCCACCGGAAAGCGAGATAGCCGTCCCTTGCCCGTACTATTGCCTCCCACCCACCCTAGCGAGACAGCTATCTAGATCTAGTCGGCACTACCACTACTATTAATCCTATCGCTCATCGAGGGCCACCTATTGATTGATCTGATTGGGCAGGTCGACTATCTATAGTCCGCGTCCGCCCCGGTCGAGTCCGTCAACCCAACACCGAATAGAGAGAGTAGACAACACCGACCCGTACTATTGTCTCCCACCCACCCCTAGGGCGAGCCTATAGAATAATAGGCATTAATAAACCTGCTAGCCCCCCTCCCCCCATAGAATTGTAGGGGAGCAGTAGATTAATGACGCCCCATAGAATTGTAGGGGGCTGGGGTAGTGAGTACGCCAGATTATATACGTCACATGCCAGCCCTACTATTCTAAAGGGGGGTGGGCGGGAGCCCTTCAAATAGTAGGGGGGGGCATCAGCCTGCTAGAATAAGGCCCCGGCAGGGTAGTTGGCCCTTCTATTGAAATCCGGCCCGGGAGGCCCAACGAACTGGGAACCCTATGATTCCCGCCCACCCGGACCCCATAGAAAGTAGGGCGGCTATCCACATGAACACCCACCCAATGTAGTTTTTAGAGGGCTCGGCCCACCCAACCCGGCATGTGACGTATAGATGCTTACCTTTCTGCTTCACTATCAAAGTTGGAGGGCAATTATAGGCTTGGGCAACGGCCCATAGAATGTCGAGGGGCCCGCCTATAGAATGGTAGGGGAGTTCGTTGGGTCGCTTAACCAGTCATATTAGCCATACTTTTGATCGACCCCCCCCTTCAGATTATTGTAGGGAAAGGAAGGGGCCCCTACTATTCTATGCAGTTGGGTCACTTTGCCAGTACTATTCGCCATACAAATGATCCCGGGGCTCAATGGTTTATTAGGGGCCCCTACTATTCTATGCAGTTGGGTCACTTTGCAAGTCATATGAGCAAGACTTTTGATTGCCCTCCGATGCCAGCCGAATAGGCCCCAGCTATAGTTCCCACCCACCCATGTGACGTATAGAATCGAGCCTTTCAAATAGTAGGGCCCCACCCACTTTCTTCATTAGCCTGCCCACCGCTGGAAATAAACCGAAAGGAAATAAAAGAATCTCTAATAAAGATTGTCGTCTTATTGTTGTCTACGTAATAAAATGAATCTATTATGTACCCAACCCTATCCTTACCTACTCGCCCTCCCCCTATCCTGACCTTTATTTCCCTATCCTTACCTTTTCTTCAGAATTGATATCTCTCCTAAGGCCGGATGCGGCGGTTAACCAAATGCCATGAATTATATGCCAAGATATAGCCCTACCATTCTAGCCGGGGTCGCAATTTGAGTAGCGGAAGAACTTAGAAATGAGGGGGGGGAGGGCTAGCGTCATTCTAGCAGGTTTATTAATTCACTGATTAATGGCAGAGGTAGATTAGTTGCCTTATTCCCCTCGACATTCTATTGGCGATTCTAGATCTATTTTAGCGCAAGCTGATTCCCGAGAACTCTAGCAGGCCCCATAAACTCGGTCGGGGCCTTATAAAGAGTAGGGGGGGGTGGGAAATTAGGAGGACAAAAGGGGCAAGCTGATCCCTTCTAAATAGTAGGGGGGGGTGGGCCCCTAGGGAATCCGCCTGCTAGCCTTAGAAGAGTAGGGGGCTATTTGAAGCTAGAATAAGCAATTCTAGTTGGGGGGTTAATGGCATCAGTTCATTAATCAGCTTGTGCATGCACTAGAATACGCTCGAATAAGGAACTATTCCGGCGGGGCAGCAGGGTGGGAGGCCCCTACTACCCACCCTGCCACCCTACTATTCGGCAAGGGGGCATGTTACGTATAGAATCCGGCGTACCGGCAACTATAGTTTTTCTAGTTGATTGAAAAGGTTAACGTGTATAGCCGGTGTATGTTTAGGTTTGTGATAGGCCCGCTAAAGACCGGTGATGGGTAGTCGCTATCGACACCGGTGCATCTGGGTAGTCGGATAGACCGGTGATTGTTACTTGAGTCGTAGCTACCCCGCTAGAGTAGCCAGCGTAGGTAGTGTAGTAGCCCGCTAGCGACTGCACTGGATGGATGTCCGTGTTTGAGTGACGTATACGACTGCTGATAGCCAGACTGTCACACCACGCGTATTGCCCGCTCTATTTGGGTGGTTGAGCTGCTTAGTAACCTCAGCTTCGAAACCACCGACGCGACTTGCAAAAAGTGTCAGCGCTTTATCGTATCAATCTACTAATCGACAACAGTACCTTATCGATATCGGTTGCAACTTATAGACGTCACTACGTAGCAGTTGAACGCGCATAAGCGGTACGGCTATATCCGGGTGGGTGGGAATCATAGGGTTCCCGGCGGCGGCTAATTCAAAGCAACAACGAGCAACCTGGTACTCTTTCTCGCCGTGGTTCTCATCCACCTGCGATAGGCACAGTCTTGTTTCAAGAATCGCTCGAGTCGAGCCACTTGTCGTGTTGTAGTAGCAAGTGTCCACCGCGGTGGATTGATCAAGGTTCGCTAGCCAGCGGATAGCCATAGAGGCCATGTAAACGTTCTCGACCTACAACTCGCACGACTACTAATAGACCAACTACTAGACCAACCGATTACCAACCCCGTAGCTGTGTGCTCGACTGGATGGTGTTATATACGTAGCCAGCGGTGTCGTGTCCAACCGTGTACGTCAGCAGTGGTAGCACAACTGATTACCCGCGAGAAAAGCCAGACTAGTCGATTCTTCGTCGCCCGAATGGTTACTGTGTTTGAGTCACGTAAGCCCCCGGGTTGTGTCCCGCGTAGCGAACAGTAAAGGTCGAACTGTGACAGCGACAACAAGAACTTGGCAAGATGCAAGACCTCTTTATAGGACTAAGAATGTACGAAATAGACGACGCTTTGACAAGCCTCTACTTACTAGAGCTTCTTCGAACTACTCGATCAGGTTGAAACGCTAGCAAGTAATCGAGTAGCTGACTCAAGCAACCACTAGTTCCATCTGTACTCTTCTATGCTAGGTCACCGGGCTGCATAGGTAGCCGTCTAGGATGCAATAAAGGCAAGAACAGTATGACGGGAAAGGGATAACCATCAGCCTTTATTGCCAGAACGTACTTGATGAAGTGTACTACATTGACAACCGGAACTCTTAGACTTTACGTGTTGCTCGTAGAACCCTACTAGTAGACTAACGGTTGGGTAACGATCGCTTCTCGGGCAGATCGATCGGATAAAGTAGGGTAGACAATGTATAAAGGCAACTAGTTCCGAAGGGTTGGCTCGGTATTACGCGTTTTCTAGTTCGCCTAACAACGATACGAAGGCCAAGACGCATAACGATTAGATGTCTGCTACTGAGCCTTTTACTGTAGATTCGACTAATCCGGAAACGAGGTCTGATACGCCGGAGACTCACGATGATACGAAACCGTATACGAATTCTAGTTGTCCACACGTGTATGCGTCACGTCACCCTTCGTACTGAAGAGAAGACCTGCTTGACTACTTCTACTTACGATTGGTATAAAACGTAGGCCATAGAGTAGGTGGATTGGCCGGAGACGCAGGCGAAGGCGAAGGCGAATAGGTAGGTCTTAGAGGTCTTTTTCTGCTTGGCCTAACGATTACGAGTAGACTTACGAGACTTAGTAGACTTCGGAGAACGATTACGGTTCGAGGGGCGGCTATACTATAGGTCGGAGAGTTCGTAGGCCCGGGGGAATGGCTATAGGTCGTATAGTTATTGGTCGAACGATCAGACTTACAATTCCGATTCGAGCACCTATGAGCTTTCGAGGTTGCTTTCTATTTACATAGATACGCATTGCGATAACGAGTCGATGTCGAGGTAGAGGTATATGTCGTCGAGAGTCAGAGGTATAGGGTCTATAGGTATTGGCATCCTTTGCCTTGGCATGCTTACGATTTGACTCACGAGTAGACTCACGATACTTATTAGCCGCCGGGGTGGGTGGGAGGATATAGCTGATCCGGAGGTCGCTTCAAACGATTGAGAGTCTTGGTTTACACTATAGGTATAGATACCCGCGTGCATCAACGTAGCTGCGTAGAATACTTACGCTTCGGCTTACTTAAGGCGATTCTGATACGGCGCACTTGCGAGTAAACGACGACTTAGGATCCACCTTTCGATACTTCTAATTGCGATTCGCAGAATTGTCAACGTCATCAACGTCATAGCGAGAGCGACCAGATCGATAGCCAGACTTGGTCTACTGGAGATACGTATAGATCTTATTCTGCTTAGCCTGAGACTGAGACTTCGCATTGCGAGTCGCCATCGATGGAATAATGACAAGAAGCCAGCCACTGTACCTGCTGCTCTGGTTAACGTAGCGACTGGTCTGCTGGTCCACAACCCGCGTATCCCGTGTGAACGACTGCCCTACTATTCTAAAGGGGCGACTGAGTTTACCGCGGACTTAATAGTAGCCAGTGGTTTTTTTTGTTGGCGTAGCAAGACCAGACTGCGTAGAGACCGCTATAGACCCGGAGAAGCCATACCCCGATAGACGAGACCTGTGGTTAGCCAGCAAGACCAGCAATACCTCGGATTCACCAGCGTAAGCCAGAGCAAGAGCAAGAGCAAGACCGGATAGCGTATAGGCCATAAGCAGCCTGACTAGAGCTTCTCGCCACACTGGTGTTAGTTTGATTCAAAACGCTATAGACCTGACCCTGAACCACTCATTCCCCAGGCTACCCCGTAGTTGAGTCACTCGTATTGCACTTCGTGCAAGACCTGTGACCCTGATGAACAACCCGAGAGACGCCCAGACGACGGATACCTACTGGTAAACGTGTCTACCCAGACTAGTTTGAGTTGTGCCTGTAAAACCCGGGTGTCAACCGACTGGATGTACCGGAAGGTCCACGTACTGGTAAACGGTAGTACACCCCCGTCTAGACCCGGTATATGGAAGGCGAAGTAAGAGCGTCACATTATAGGGTGGGCTTTGTCATTACACCACACGGTATGGGGATAGCACGATAGCTGCATTGCATGGGCTCAAGGGCATTCGGTGCAGCATCTACAAGGCTCAGCATGGGATGGACGAGAGCTTCTCCGGCAGTAACTCTTGGCATTCAACGTGAACGCCTTAGCACGGCATATATGAATGACTCAGAAGCTTCACCGGCATATGGCTCAGTCGCCCGAGGTTTAGTTAATACGATAACCACCCAGCAAGCATTACCCGCAAGCACCACTGGTCGTTGTTTTGATTTACCGCGTTTAGCCCGAAGCAGCACTGTGTATGATGGAGTATTCGAGTAGCCCCGCTTGATTGTGAGTTACAGCATAGCGACCAGACTTGGTAGTTGTGGAGTTGAGTCGTTAGCCGTGGATTGAGGGTTTATAGAGCCCGCGGCTGGTTGTCCAAGTGGTGGTGGATTTATTGACAAAGGTTTGGCATAGCCATCAGCGTTAGCTACAGCACTGGCGATTGGCGTCGAGTCGTAGCATAGGTTCCGGCGAGAAAGATCTGTCGATCACTATGATGGTTGCGATGATAGCCGCCACTGGTCCCCCGTATAGGTTAGTAAACGCTCTATCGACCGGTAGTTGTCGTAGTTGACATCGTAGAGAGCCCGCTAGCCACTGTGCTATAGCCAGACTGCTGGTCCCAAACCGTGTGAGTCGTAGCCGGTATCGTATGTAACACAACCTTACTCATCCCATATCGATGCTGCACTGGGCACTGTAAGCTTAACTGGTCATGTCATCGCATGGCTGGTGGTACCCGGGGCATGTCACCGGCCTTATCCGGCATGTCACTCGCATTGCATAGGGGATAGCTCTGTAGCTGCGGAGCAGGCGGGCTTATTCATTTCATTGAAATAACGCAACCAATACGCATACGTGTAATCCAGAGAACGCACTTCTGGCTTATGATCCGGAGTAGGTGGCTTCCAAAAACTGCGATTGAAACGATTTGAATACACATGCCGAGTCAGAGTCGGATCTCGCTTCGAGCCTTCGTTTAATTGCAAGTAGCCTTCCGAAACACGCTAGTGGGTTTACCTTGGTGAAAGGAAGAGTTGTCGCCCACACGTGGCTTACGAGTCGGATGAAAACGATTTGAAGGCCCCGAAGGCTCAGGGCAAGCCGGAGACTTACGCTTCAGATACGTCACTATACAACTAACGCGGTAAAATGACGATTAGTAACCCCATTCTTTTGCTTACGATTATTCTGATTTGACAGTTCTCTCTCTACTTACGATAACTATACCAACTGGTAGGTGCGGCACTTAGGCGGATGTTCACAAGTGTCTGACTGAGCTGCATTCGACTAGCGATTATTCGTATAGCCGGATATCTGTCTGTGTCACAACCGTATATCGTGTGTACCCGGTGGTCCTGTGTCCCACGTTAGCCACACTACTCTATAACACACACAGTGAGGTCGTCGCACACCTGACTCTCTACTTCGGGCTATCGACCTTCCACGGTTTAGATTTTCATGACGACGTAAATCGAACTATAGCCTCCCACCCACCCCAAGAGAATCCACACAGTGAGGTCTAACCGCCACCCCACCTGCCAGGTAGCTAATTGGGTAAGTGCGTGTCCGGGTGCCACACTGTGAAGGATCTATGCTGTTGGTACTCCGCCGAATCGGAACGACTGGTAATCAGCATGGGGACTGGTCTGGGGGGATCTGCCATCGGGATCTGCATTGGTTATCTGCTGTAGCCAGACTCTGTAGATGGAGTCTTCGTACCCCCGTGATTGCTTCCAACGTATCCCCGCACGACATGTGTGGCACAACTGGTGTTGATTGAAAGAGGTGGACTGTACCTTTGATTGATTCTTCGTCAGAGCCCGAATGCAAGTGGATTACACGGCAAAGCTCACTGGAACATGGGGGGATGTCGTTACTGACAACGATAACCGTAGACACCATTCAGAGTTAGTGCAGTCGTTCTTCTCCGAAGTTGTAGCCGAAAGTAGAGTACCACAACCCAAACCCGTGAGTCGTAAGTCGTATTATCAATATTCAGTGTAAACCCCGCTAGCCCGAAAGTGACGTATCCGCCACACAACGTGTACAGCTGAGCCGCACTCGAGTTGCTTTCCGAACAAGCTTCGACGATTGAATTGTGCTTTACGAGGCTTCTTCAAACGACTTGCAATGCGCGGCGCCCTACGGGGCAAATGCGGTGAGCCTCTTCGTAACGCCAAGTGACTCGCTCTAAGCTGCCTTCGGGCGCACCTTGGTCAGCCACTCTAGCCACCTTCGGGCGCACCTCTTCATGCTGCCTAAAGCGACCTATGGGGACCTACTAATACTCCGGGAAGACCTTTATTGCATTCGCAGAACGATTCGTAGACGACTTATAGTGAGTCTAATTCGCAGAATAACTAGTACGAGTCTGATTACGCGGTGAAGGCTCAGTGTCACACATCGTATAGAACACCACAATTGCACTTCAAACCACCGGAAGGTTTGTTGATTAGCGGAGTTGTGCTGGTTGTTGAGCTGCATAGCACATCTGGCCTATAACAAACAAACAGCATGTCACTGGCCTTTGCATGGCCTTAGCACCTCGGCATTGCATTGAATGGAATGGATTGCACTGCTGCTGTTCACAACGTGTCTAGCCCGCGGGCCCAGGTAAACGTCAGAGTCGTCCTAGCCAGGTTGCTTGTCGTGATTCTTAAACGTAGCGAAAACAGTGTGACACGTCGATTATACCCCGGCATACCCCGGACCATGAACCGGATAGCCGGTGGTTGGTGGTTTTGATAAGGATGCGCAAGCAGGCTCACCCGTCATGGGTTACGGGGCGAGGGACGAGCGGGGTAGGGGCCCGAAAATTGAGGATGCGCTTTAAGGCTCGCCCGGGGCGAGGAATTGAGAAGCCCGGGTTTGCCCGGATCCATATCCAATATAGGGTTCCCCGTTCTTCAGCCGTGGTAACTTTGACAGTCATATGAATTCCCCATGCAGACTTTTGATCCCCCCTAAATAGTTGTTATAGTAGGGGCTCTTATTGGATATACCTATTCGCCAGGCCCTACGGGCGGTTGATGCCACGCCCAACTATATAAAAAAGGGCGAAAGCAAAGACGAAAAAAGACAGTATCTTGTGGACCCGGGTTCATAAAGAGCTAAATTGCTTCGATCTAGAGCGGGGGGGACTGGCTACACCCATTGGAAACCATGGGGCAGTTAGTGGACATTGACAAAGTTGCGGAAGGGGCGTTTTATAAGGGAGGATGGTTCCCCGAGGGGGATCTCCCCTCTGACGTAATCAATCTGGTGCCCCGCACTGACGAGTGAGGTTGGTGGACTGACAGGAGTGTTCGCATGCCAGTTCGTTCAGCAGTGATAGAACCAGGGTACACACATCTCCTTATCCCACCCAGATATCAGGCAACTTGATCACCCTATGATATTGAGTTGCTATTCTAGTTCCACCAAGAAAACCCTATCATAGTTGCTATTATAGTTCTCAATGGAACCCTATAATAGAGAGTTGCTATGAGAGATAGTTCTCTAATGCCACTATATATATTAGCGCAGTGGGATAATGAGATGATATAGAAAGTTGCCCATAGAATTGTAGGGGATGGGTGTAGATCTATTAGAGCCCTCTAGACTAGAAATGCAGTTTGTATACTATTGATAGTTGGTATACTATTGATAGGATGGGTTAGTTGGATGGGTTCTAATAAGAAAGTGGGGGATTTGATAGTGTACTGGAGGGGAGATTGATAGGATCGGTCAATCTTTGTTCCCCTACCTCGCAATCAAAGAGCCCATTCTGCTTAGAACTCAACATACGGGACACTTCTGTTAGCGACCCACACCTCGAACCGCCTTAGAACTATAGTAGCCTTCTATCCTCCGATGGATCCAATTGAGGATAGGTAAGTTATGGGCGGAATGATAATTGCGCTACTACGTTGCGATTAGTAGGCGGCTTCATTCGCTACTACTAGCTCATTATTAGGCTGGGAGGGCCCTTAGTACATTTTTGGGAATTGGGTCTACAACTTCCAAAAGACAATCAGAGGGGCTACAAACGGCTTCAATCATTTCCATATGAAATCCACTCCCCTTGAAAGTGTTTTAATCTCCCCTGAGCGAGTTGTGTTAGGGGGGGATTCTTCAATTACGTAGGTTTCTGAATCCCTATGGCGGTATGGGTGGTCCCTCGGTGCGAGGTCCACGGTGGGGGGCTGACTATCCCTCGATGTGAATAGCTCGCTGACCCCCCACAACGCGACCGCCACTGACCCCAACAACAACATCTTTCCGGCGTCATTTCACCCTGCGTGATTAACCCCGCCCAGAAGTAAGAGACCGATCTAAGATCGTGTAGAACTGCCTGCAGAAACTCTTCTCCTCTGAGCGAGGGGGGTGAGGAGGTATACCCTCAATGCACCCCTAGCTTCTCCTGGCGATTGTGGAGATTGAAGCCTGGCAATTGTTTTCGCAATTGTGTTCTCACAGCCAACTTTATCGAGACCGATCTAAGATCGTGCAGAACCGCCTCGTAATAATTAGAACCTATTGAAACAACCCTAACTAATCGAGATCCCCCGCCCTGAAATGAGATGACCTACTTATTATTAGATGACCTAATTGCAGATTCCATACGTAACATGATTATTAGAGGAATGGGCCCCTATTAGATCTAAATAGGAATGGGCCCCTACCCCTACTATTAGAAAGGGGAAAGGGTACATGATTAGATTCCCTACGTAACATGAATAGTTGGAATGGGCCCCGGAAGTTATCAAAGTTCGAAAAAGTGACTCCATCGATCACCCGACATTTTCATGTTCCCCACCCTTCCCTCATAGACTGACCGGCTAGGAGGGTAGCCTGAATATGGTACTTTTCATCGGGATAGGGAGGGGTCTTTGATCGGGTATCACGTAGATAGATTAGCAGGTAGGCCTGCCTTGTGAGGGACTCCCTCTTCATCTGTTAGGAATAGAATGAACGCGACTCCTCGATAGAGGATAGTTCTATTCCGGTCCCTCGAAGCAGCAGTCCATTCCGAAGGAATAGTTAGAATGGGCCGGGTATCGTTTCTCGCTTCGGGCAACTCTGGCTATACCCAGGTATACAAGGGGTTATACGGTTTATGGAACCACTGCTAAGAGGAAAGGTAGGACAGACAGTAATTGAGTGAGGATTCCCACCGGCCATTCTCTCTTTATACTTGTCTCCTGCCCTCCCTCTTAGCAGGGGGTACCGGCCACCACCAAAGGTACCACTGGGGAAGCTCAGTGGACAGCGGACAAAGCGGGGGGGTTCTCGTTAAGATCAATTACGTCTGCTGCCCCGCACTGTATAGTGATATGTGGAGCTCACTGGAGTGAGCGCATGTTAGTTAAGCAGCGATAATTGAACCCATATCTAGCAGCAGTGATAGGGTACACACATCGTAATGATCCCACCTTGATAGGCAACCAGAGAACCCTGCTGCTATTCTAGTGAGTATAAATAGTAACCTAGATGTACATCTACACCCTTCTAGTCTACGTTGCATTCTACCCACCAATAATATCTTTGGGGTGATGCTGCAAGATAAAGATACTCTTAACTAGAATTGGTTGAGAACCCCAACCCTGATGCATGTCTGCACCACGTGATCAAGACCACAAACTTGAATCCGTTTAGTGGTTCTATTCTCTCACTCACTAGAATAGCAATGGTTGTTCTATGACTGCCACTATTATTCTAGTGGGATAATCACGATGATGGGATAGTCTCTATTGGTTGGTGAAAATCCACCGTCTGTCTCGATTGGTAGAGATGGGAGCCGCCTCGGATGGGATGGGACTAGCCGCTGTGGATAGATGTACGACTGGGGATAGATTTCTTTTTCGATAAAGAGGTAGGGAGGTATTTTTTTATTGGTATTGGCTGGGGTAGTGAAAACTACTTTCCTTCCTTGATGTTCGAGAAAGTCCTTCCCTTTCCTGGATATATATATATTGGTCAGGTCAGTCAAAGTGCTTTCATAGCTAGATTCATTGGACTGAAAGGGCATTTAATCATACTATGAATTCTTCCCTCTTTCTCCTTGCCTATATATATAGATTTTCTTGGTACTTGTAAGTCATGCAGGGAAGGTTCGCCTTACCTTGCTTACTAGGAGGGCTTCTCGGGGGGCTCGCGGAGCTCAACAAACATTCCCCCCCCCTCGATAGTTCCGGGTCTAGCCCAACAGTCTTGTTCCGAGGTTCTCCAGCGAGTGGAAAGAGAAAGCCGATCGAAGTGCTTAAGATCTTAATTCGGTGTGTTCGCCTACCTACATAGTGTGTTTCTGCCTAACCCGCCTCTAGTCCGGTAGGTCTATTAGCTGTCTTAATTGGACTAATAGAGGATAAAATATGTATACTTCAAATATTTCCCCAGAGTAAGTACTCTAGAAACTGCCTCATCCTAATAGCAGAAATAAAGGTCTTCCCATCTCCCTCAACCTCTCTCCCTCCAGAACTGTTCTATCACCATAGCAGGAATTAGGGCTTCCCCGCCTTCTTTCACCCACTTCTTATGCTCGTCTTCATCTCCTTACCTTATTTATACAGTAGGGTTCTTTCCTCCATACGGCGAGACGGGGGTTCAACTTTCTACTACCCCATAAGATCTCTTTTTTTTATTGGCGAGATGCGAGTGAAACTACTTACCGGTATGGTTGGTCGAACCTATCTACTAGAGAAAAGAGATTGATAGGATTTAGAAAGGTCTGGTTCCATTCCAGTATTTCCCCAATCTGATCTCTTCCCAATAAGACTAGTCAGAAGCTTCTGGGGTTAATCTGTACGTCTGGTTTCGGTCTGACCTAGTGAGTGGAAGGGTGAATCCGGATGGTGAAGGTCTGGATTCGGTCTCTATAATGAGTGGAAAGATGAATCCGGATGGTGACCAAAGGAATTGATTCGGTCTGTCAAGATATCAAAATGACTCAAATGCAAAGTTTGAGGTAGATCGGTGGCCTCAAGAGCGGCAGTGAATAGTATTTCCTCAGAGTAAGAGGCGGAGCAGAGCAAGCGAGCGAGGTGTCCTAGCCACAAATCCTGCTTATCACATCTGCTATCAAGGTAATTGACTGGTCAGATATTACGTATTAAAGACTGGATTCCGCGACTTCTTCCTAACCTAAAAGTGGTAAATAGAGGCCATGCCGTACCAATCCCAAGGGCTATTGAGCTTGCTGGTGGTTTGTAGTGATCGCAGCATCGAATCAATGGGAACGGAAAGCAACTCATTCGACCTGCCAATCCTCTTTTCATTCCATCTCCGACCATATCAATAATGTTTCACTTTTGCCTACAAGAGCACCTACGAATATCCATATGTTTCCAGACCATAAGACCATCCTGAATGCTCACTTCATTGGGATCTCTCTTTAGCTTTAGTCGAGTTGAATCGATGCTCTCGGGTAAGCACCTTTCAATGTGAAACCAGCCTAAATCAGAGGAGTGATGATTCAGCCCACACTACAACCTTTTAGATGAGAGCGGGTAATATATTACGTCTGACTGTGGTTGAGCTCTTTAAGCCTAGGGAAATAGAGTGGGAGAGCGCTCTCTATGGATTTCAGAATGTCGAGAAGGACCGAATACATGGAGGGCTCTCACTCATCTCATGGGGAGATAGCCATGCCGTGGCGATGCCGAAAGAGATCATGCCTTGACGTAGACCTCTGCTCTATTAGCTGTTTATGCCCGTGCCGCCTCTGTTACAGTGCCGGGCCCTACCCCTACCCCTACTATTCTAAGGGTAAGGTAAGGGAAGCTCCTTTGATTATGTTAGTTGAACAAGAATGGGTCTCGAGACCGATCTGCGTCTACCTTAGCTGCCTTTGCTTCATCGACGACATCAACAACTGCTGGATCTACTGATGACTAAGCATAATCGACTGCGACTAATTGAAAGAAAGAACCTTGTTGGTCCTGCTGCTGGTGTTGGATCTTGAACTGGATCTTCACCTGGTCCGTAACTGGGTCTTGATCTGTAAGGTATGCTGCTGAACCCTACCCCTACTATTTGTAAGGGTAAGGGCCCTACGGGCTGGTGGATAGACACGGTATGTACCAAAAGAAAGTCGGAACAGCTATCTATCAATAGTGATCGGCGAGTGCGCATGCATCGGGATCAAATGAGCAATCTCACGAGGCCAGATTGCGTTATCGTCTGGGCGGTAGGTCACATCCAAGTCCCTACAATAATCTACCGACTAGAATTCCCCACTATAGGGAGGGTGGGAAGCAATAGTTCCGGGAAACTCTAGTTGTAAGGGGCGGTTGCTTAGCAAAAAATAGCACTGGTAGTTGAATATCCACCACCAGCACTTTAGCCAAATCCTATAATTGCAGTTCGCCCCTTTAGAATAGTAGGGCAGTTCGAAAGCCCATAGCATACCCCTGCGAGAGAGGCGACAGGACCAGAACCTGTGACCTAGAGCCAACACCAGTCTTCACGCCTAGCCCTTCTTCCAGCATCCTCACTTGTTCCTTTTGATCCAGTAGCGTCACCTAGTTTCCGTTAATCCAGCAGAGACGAAGGTAGCAGGAGGAAAGGCAAAGGGCCCACCAGCAGAAGCACAGGCAAAGAATGCAGGGGCAAGGGTAGGAGATCCATATTGAGATACAGAGCCCGTGCCATCAATAGCTTCAGCATCCGTTGATCCTGAACCACCAATAATATAGGTACGCCCATTTATAGACCTAGTAGCAGCCGTTAGAGAGCAAATGTTAGCATGACGGTTCCATCAAAAAGATCCCTTAAAGCCTTAGCATGACGGT
>NW_026729686.1:0-17500 GCF_030272615.1 Cryptomeria japonica | reverse complement strand
TCGGGCCATAAGCATGCACGCTCTACTGAAATGGATTTCGCGGAAAACCAGCTATATCCGATCTTGGTTGGCCTTTCACCCCTAGCCACAAGTCATCCCCGTATTTTGCCACATACGTGGGTTCGGTCCTCCAAGGCCTGTTGGAGCTCTCTTCAACCTGCTCATGGCTAGATCGATCGGTTTCGGGTCAAATAGGAACAACTGGGAGATTCTACCGGCCCAGGTTGGGCCCCCCACCCCTCTCCCCAACTAGAGTTGGTTCTATAGCCCCTACCCCTACCCCTACTATATAGAGGTAAAGGCCTACTCGCCCAATCGAGCTCTCCCACCCATCCTGCTGGCATGAGGGCCCCTACTATTCGCCAGGGCCCTACGGGGGTGGGAACGTCAGGAGAACCTTAGCCCCCCACCCCCCTTGCCGAATAGTAGGGCGGCCCCTTCGACATAGTAGGGGCCCGTAACCCGGAATTAATTAACCTGCTAGAGGTTGCCATTATTCTGCAGGGTGATAAATGCAACTAGAATTGTTATTCTAGCGTATTCTAGCCCCCTACTATTCGCCTTCTCGCAGGTTTATCCAGCCGCCCGGGGCCGAATTAATTGACTGATTAATTGGAGGGCTAGCCCCCGCCCCTTTTTCATATTATTCTAGCAAGCTCCCTACTATGGCAATAGGCCCTAAAATTCTATGGCCTTAGAAAACTATAGAAACGGGCACTGATTAATTCGACATCTTAGTTCGATTGTTATTCTAGCTCGCCCATTGCCCTACCCCCATTGCCCTACTATTTCAAGGGGGTAGGGCAATGGGGGTAGGGAGAACTATTTGAGATTGCAAGCTTCAATCAAGCCCTACAATGGCCGAATTAATTGACTAATTAATCAAGGGGGGAGGGCCCCTATGGGAGGCTAGTTTCTAGTTGCGGGGCCCTTTCTTTTCTTTGTTAATCAAGCCTACACCTAATGGCTTAAGCCGCTGTTCCCATTTACTCGCTGACCCATTATGCAAAAGGTACGCCGTTCAGCGCTACACTGACCCCCCGCCCGCCCACCCGCCCACCGGGGACCCGGGGGGGACCCTTTCCACGGGCCCCTACCCCTATGGGCCCTATCCTCGGCCCTATCCTCTATAGCGCTGCAGGGTGGGGGGGGCCCCCAACTTTATTGCCGTTGGGACTGACTATAATTAGCCTTGATAGTGCCGTGATGCTACGCCGCGACCGACTGATTGTTTACGCGCATCGGATTCCAGGTCTGTTGCACTCCCTTTCCGAGGGTTCTTTTCACCTTTCCCTCACGGTACTTGTACGCTATCGGTCATTGAGGAATACTTGGGCTTAGAGGGTGGTCCCCCTGATTCAAACACTCCGCGTTTTACTTGACTGGGAAGAATCGAACCCGGCTAGATAGTAGGGGCGGTAGGGCCCCCGGGGGCCCGGGGCGCCCTATCCAAACTATCCCCTCTCCTCCTCCCACCCACCCCGGGGGTGGGGAACCAATCTACAGGGCTATCACCTTCTTTGGCCAGATCTTCCAACCTTTTCACAGTTCCCCCCGGTTCTTCCATCATCCACCCTGCAGGTGAATGAATTGCACAGAGAAGAAGAGCCCCTAACAACGCCCCTACCTCTGCCTATTAGCCTTGATAGGGGGGCTATAGTTTAGCTCCCGGATTCTATAGCTATAATTCCCCCCCACCCTGCAGGGCCATCTATTCCCTATGAACCAAAGGTATGGCGCCCTATTGATTGTTGGGGGGCAGGGCTCCGCTGATGGATATTTGCCCAATCCGCTTTCGCTCGCCGCTACTAACGGGGTCTCGGTTGATTTCCTTTCCTCTAGCTACTTAGATGTTTCAGTTCGCTAAGTCGCTTCGCCCCCACCCCCCACTATAGAGGTAGGGAGTGGGACACGGTTTCCCGATCGGAGATCCATGGATCACGGACGGTATCTCCCCATGGCCTTTCGCCTTTGGAAGCGTCCTTCCCTCCCAATGCCCGGGCATCCATCCGATGCATTCCGATACAGTAGGCATTGAACCGACTGAACCTACAATTCATCTACCTCCACTAGAATCTCTCCTCCCACCCCCTGCCGCACTCGATTCTATACGTAACATGCCCTTTTTAGCCCTACTATTTGCCCTACTATTCTATTATTCCACCCACCCCTACGATTTTTTATCGCCTGCCATGCGAGCAGCCTGCTAGAGTGACGCATGTGACGTATAGACTCTGGAATCGACTAGAAATGCAGGGTGGGAAGCAATAGTTTCATTAATCAACCTGGGGCCTACTATTATTCATTTTGATCGCTACATATGACTGGTTCAGCGACCAAACGATATTTCCCTAATAAACCATCTCTCCATTTCTCAAAAGTCTGGGTCATATGACTGGCAAACCGACCCGGGTGGGTGGGAACTATAGGGCTTTAGCTTTGCATCTCTCCATTGAGAATTTTGATCGCGAATATGACTGGTTCAGCGACCCATATCAATTCCCCGAGCGGAACCCTACAATAATCTGAAGGGGGGGGTTGATCAAAAGTCTGGCTCCGTAGACTGGTGAAGCGACCCCCCATAGAATAGTAGGGATGCAGCCTATAGAATTTGAGGGGCCCGTTTCATTTTAGTACCCGGGGATCGATCCAACCAAAGTTTCTATCGGTTCAATCAGCCAGCTCCTGATCCGGCAACCGGCCTATTGTTTCTTGCCGGCGGGTGGGAGGGAACTATAGCATGTTACGTATAGAATCTGCCCCTCCCTACCTTCCCTTCGCGTTTCTTGAAACATAGGCCAATAGAAAGGCCCTACTATTCTAGACGAAAAAGATGTCGAATCAATTGCTCAAAATTGGACATGAAACTATCGGACAGAAATGGAGAAACAATGCTTTCGAACTTTAGTTGCATGTGACGTATAGACTCTGGAATCTATGACTAGACCCTATAGCGGAAACTCCCACTGCCATTAATCAACCTGCCAGCCCTTTAGATAGTAGGGGGGAAGCAAGAGTTCCGGGAAACTAGAGTTCCGGCGAGAAGGGTGGGACTATAGTTGCCGGTACTTAGATTCTATACGTAACATGCCCCCTTGAAAATAGTAGGGCAATGTAACAATAGAATAGAGGGCCACCCACCCAACAACGTTTCTACCGACTACTAGAATTCCCAACCCTCCCGCCTCCCACAAATGGCATCTACCCTCACGCTACCATAGAATTGTAGGGGCACAACATTATAGGCATGTTACGTATAGAATCAGCCCCCCACCCAACCCCACACACGAGCCCCCGCCACTAGAGTCCCTCCCACCCAACTCTATTCGGGTGGGTGGGAGGAGGAGACGCCAGGGCCGGGTTCCGGTTTGAGCCCTACTATTCTAATGGGGTGGAGGTAGATGCCTAAGTTGTTGTGGGTGGTCCCCTACGGCTATCCGGGTGGGTGGGAACTATAGGGTTCCCCGTTCGAGATCGATGATCAAGTCTAGGATAAAGGAAGAATTCGATCGATCTCCCCCCACCCTCCCATAGAATAGTAGGGGCAACATTAATTAATAAGCTTGCTAGCCCTTTAGAATAGTAGGGGCCGCCATAGAATAGTAGGGATAGTTGCTAGAATAATGAATGGCATCAGTTAATAACGTTCGCCCCCCCTACCCCCTACCCCCTACTATTGTGCCGGGCCCCCTTTCAGATTATTGTAAGGGCTAGCAGGCTAATGCCATTAAGGGCAGGCGTACATTAATTAACCCCCCAAAATAGGGCCGGTACGATATGCTGCTTATCGCTCACTGCACAACCTCAGCATGAAGACCTTGAAAGCTTATTTCTTTCTATCGGTCGAGGGAGAGCCGAGTGCCCCCACCCATTATCCAATCGCGCCCGCTTTATTATTTGAGGGAACGTGGTTGTCATGTCTACAAAAGGCAGGCAAAAGGTAATCGGAAGAAGTGCGGTGCCCTACTCTTATTATTCAGCGAACTAACGCCCATTACCATTACAAAAAGAGGGGGAGGGGCATATTTGCATATATGATGCCATCCTTTGCATGCCCGTAGCATGATCGATAAGAGATTGGGCGCCCTACCTACTATATAGCTGGTGTTGGCGCTCCAGGCAACCTACTACAAAGCCGGGTGGGGCCCCGGTATCGAACTTCCTTCGCAGATGCTTCCCTCGCCCCATTTCCGTAAATGCCCCTGGGGGCGATAGAAATGCTTCAGTGCTTCGCTTCCGATGCAGAAGCGTTAACAAGCCTGAAGAGCCTATAATTCCCCTTATAGATAGTAGGGCATTCAAATCTCTTCCAGTCTCTCAATAAAGTTGGGGTGGGCCGCACCTGTGCCTATCGATCTGGTACGACATCTAGCAGACGACCTCTTCCGGCAGATTGGTCATAAGGTTATTTCCTCCTTCTAAACCTCTCCCGTGGGGAAGAGATGGAGTTCGTTCCGCCCAACGATGGTTCTCTCCCTCCTCGGTCTATCGATCGAGTGCCTACTATCTATAAGGGGCATTCTCTACGTCACATGATTGATCGCCACCCAGATAGAATAGATAGTGTCTCAGCAGAAATCATGTGCCCTTCGACATTCTATGGAGAATGCTATGCTACTTGTATCTATCTTGATCTCGAAGAGAGTGCAGTTGTATCTATCGGGATGAAGAGTGGTTCACCCCGAGCCCTACTATTCTTAATCGTGCCAGGTCAAACGCCAGAAATCCATAGATAACTAGACTCGTCCAAGCTGCAGGTGAGAGTGTACATGCATCTCGGCTCAAGTAGGGGATTTCAATTAGATAGATAGATCGATCCGGTCCTTCTTCTTGCGGCTGCCCTACTGCGCCGCCGCTTATTTAATTAAACGTTATAGTTCGGCGGATAAATCAATTCCGATAGAGGTGTAGTAACTAGAAAGGATAGGGGCTTTGCCAAACACTCCCTACTCTATAAAGGTGATCTGATTGATCCGCTCCGAACGGCGGAGAAATCAATCCCATTCCAATGCATGAAAGTGCAGAGGGTTTGGGTTCCTTTATCCGTCTGATTACTGTGAAAAAAACTAAGATGAAACAAAACCCAATATAGAGAGGTAGGGCCTCCCATAGCCGCCAGGTTCGTTCTAGGCGGTTCAGATGCAAAGAGTGATTTCTTCCGAACTGATTGAACTGAGCCCCTACTATCTATAGCGAACCGAGGCCCTACTGTGAATAGGAACTGAGGTTTCGAAACTGGACCAAGATTTGATCCGTTTTTTCAAAATAAATCATGTTTCCGGTGGTGCACTCCCGTGATGAAGTGTTTGGTTTGCGATTGCCAGTATCATTTTCTTTTTCGTAGTTTCGATTCAGTGCTTCAAAGTTTCTCACTCTCATGTGACGTATAGACTCTGGCAGGCCCTAGAGTTTATTTGGGCTTTGGGATTGCACCAATAAAGAGAAAGGCCCGGGGTGGGGGGGAATGGTAGGGCGAAAGCGGGGGGTGCGCCCTTTCCTATCGAACGGCGCCTACTGCATCGAGTCAGTCATATGACGTACGTAATAGGTGATGGAGAAGTGCTCGCTCAGTGAAGTTGGTGATTCATTCCCTCCCCATTCCAAGAAGTCGGTGATTCCATTCCCAGCACATCTCGTTTTGCCCTACGTGCATGCAGGGTGGGCCCCTAAACGGCATCTTCCTCCCGGAGGGGCGGCTGGTGGAGCCCTCTCTTATCTACGTTGGGGGCCGGGGTGGCCCCCTTGCATTTCCGGACCTTCTCTCTATCTGCATAACACGGAACAGAAATTGACGCATGATTTTTGCTAGTAGGGGCGTAGCATTAATCCGGTATGCCAGATGTCCGGGTTCCCCGCTTATCCGTAAGGGCCTTCCCTATTATTAAGGAGCCCACATACTGCTACTGGGGCTAAGGACAGATGTCAGAAGCGGACCAATCTGGCTCCTCTTCATATTCCTCTTCCCTATTCTAAGCGCAACACGGCTGCATCCAATGTAATACACATGGTTCTAGCTCGATAGGTTCACTTCCCACACAACATGATGAAATGAGAATGGGATTCTGGTTCGATCGTAGCGGTGACAAGCTGGAGGGAATCTCTCGTGATTAGATCGGCCTCGACCTAGATCAAATGGGAGATGCGAACTTAATATGGCCGGTGACCGTGTTGATGACTCAAACCGACGCCCCTCAAATCTACTACTACTATTATTGTCGATGGCGTTAAATCAGTATCTTGGTACTTGGTATCTTCCTTGATTTGGCATACGATGATGCACGGTCAAAGCTTGCTCTATCTCCACCCACCCCGTTGGAAACAGTCATGTCACATCATTGGGATGTCCCACCTTCCGTCGGTAGATTAAAAAGGGGTGGGGGGAGATAGAATGCCGTGGAATCGCAAAAAAACTCGATCTAACGCGATTACACTGTGTTCATGTTGGAACATCGGATCGGCCCTCCAAGAAATAATCTAAGTATTCAATCTTGTTTTTTTGCGCACCATACGTTCTCGGCTATTCGCTTATTGTATCCGATGAAGGGCAGAGCTACTAAAGGGCGCCCAGGGCATCCGTGAAGAACGGATATGGAAATCGCTAATCAGCAGGGCCCCTACCATTCTGACGGTAGTTCGTCCTCGCCCTACTATTCTTAGCCAGGGGCGACTGATGCACGTCTAGTTGAGTATAGTTAGCACCATTATGTAGTTGGCATTCTCCCGTACGCCAGTGGTCATCCCATCCGTGGTGGAGGAGCTATGGATCATTCATGCGCTTAGGAACCGGGGGGGCCACAGATCACATTCCAACAAGCAGCAGGTCTCCTTTAGAATAGTAGGGCCCTGGCGAGCCCCCCCCCGTGCATGGAGGTAGATTATTGTAGGGGCCCGGGAAGCAGGGTGGGGACCGGGTGATGGTTGGGTGGGGGGGAACTCTATCCCGGGTGGGGGGTTAAGGCACCCCGTTTCAAGCTTTGCCATTGACGAATCAGACAATGATAAGGAGTTATTCGAGTTGCTGCTGAAGGTCGACTGAGAGGAGAGGTTAAGTGAGAAGTGATGTTGTTAATTCGTCTATAACAGAGTCCACCCCATATTGACCACTCCTTCCCCTTTTCAATCCAATAATAATCGCCCTTCGGCGGCTATATATATATAGTTGGGCGGGGAGACTCGTTATATACGGATTATGAAGTCGCCTCTTCGATTTCTTTCAAATCCGGGTGGAGACAGATGGATGCTTCCGATGAACCGCTTCGACTTCATTGCCTCGTATCGACTTGTAATTGAGTATCCCATAAGACCGCTCAAATTCCCACCCTCCCTGCAACTGAGTTCAGTTGTTAATATTTCTATAGACAGACAAAAGCATTGGATTTCATCCCGGCTCTTCTCATTCCAAATCATTGACCCGGGTACCGAAATATTCGGGGCAGCTAACTTCCATAGCCCAGGTGCTTGTTTGTTTGGAATGTTCCAGTATTGGGGGACTCGACATAAAACCGAGGGCGGCTCTCGATATTATCATTCCAAATCATTGACCCTACTGTCCACATCCATTCATGTGCCGCTTTCGATCCGCCCAGAAGAGCAGTATCTTATTTCCTTATTCAAAATCGGCAGGCAGTTCATCAGGCAGGCAGACCTCGACTTTGAATTCAAATCTCTAGCAATTGACAAGTGACTGGAGTGCCAATATAGAGATAGGCGATCAATCGATCAACACAAGGGCCTGTTTCATCCATCCATGCCCCCACGCCTCTATTGATCGATGGGGGGTAGTGGGGTTGAGATCTCCTCGCTCGATTATTGCTTCCGTCCGGTAATACGTAGACAATACAAGGCCACCCGATAGAAAAATTCCCGTTTCCGCCGAGTCCCCCAATAATGATAGGAAAGGGCCCGCTTGTCAGTCGAGTGAATGAATTACAAGTCGAGTACCGGGGAGGCAACCAAGCAGTCGAGTTACTAAAGTTCCGGGTGGGGGGGAACTCTAGTACGGCACAGTCTTAAGAGCGGATTTGGTCAACAGGTCATGGCTCCAGTTTCGAGCACTGTTGATTCATTCCCAATCCCCTCTCCCTTGTCGACTGCTGTATTGCTCCGGGCTCGAACAGGATTCGTAACCGCGCTTCCAGATGTGGCATCACTTTTTGAATCGAAAGGACCTGCTCCAGTGTGGAACTATTCGTTGGATACCCGTATTCGTTCGGGGCGGGCCCAAAACCCCTTGTGTACCCACCCGGACCGCTTTCTTCTTCATTGTTCCTCATGTTTGCCCCGACTTGGAATCATACCCAGGAGGAGATGCAGGACCAGATCCCGCTTCATGTCGGGATGGAGATGGAGAGGGAGGACCGCCTAGTTCGCCTCGACGTCCCCGAATGGTGAAGTGGAATCAATGGCTCGATCAGTGGCTGGCACACCTCCTTCATCGACAATTGGAGCGCCGCGGAGTGACGAATGCTTGATCCGATTCATTGACCCACCCGCCCATTCCACTGAAAAGCATGATTCATCACCCCACCCGGGGACGATAAAGGAATAGTGAAGCGAATGACCTAGGAGGCTACTCGCGGGGAGAAGCAAAGTGGTGTACCGGTCTTCAGGGGAGGTGGCCCTACAATTCTATGGGCTCTTCTTTCCACTACAATTCAACGGCCCCTAGAATAGTAGGGGCCCACCCAACTAGAGCTTATTCGCCGCAGGCTGATGCCATGGCAGCGGGGGGGGAACGGCTAGGGTGCCCGTTGATGGGACGGAATCGTGTTTACTCATGCTCCTCGGCAGGACAGGTCCAGTTGTTCGATAGCAGGCAGTTGTTTGATTCTCCATTATCTATCAGGCGGGGACGAGAAGGAAGTCCCCAACTCTAGCAATTGCCCTACCAGGGGTGGGTGGGAGGTAGAGCTGCCGGGTGGGACTATTTGGATGGCCCCGCCCCTCTGCATCTATTATTGGAGAATGGCATTGGAAAGGTCGTCGGCAACGATGAATAGAGTTATCTTTCTCGCAAAGGAATCCCTTGCCGCTAACCCTGAGAAGGGGACATGAACCTCTCGGGCTTCGTCGGGGTCAGGTTGGTTCGGGTGATCGATTCCGGAAAGAAGGACCTTGGAGTTGAGTAGAAAGGAAGGGACGATTCCAACCTCTAGCTTCCCCCGGGACGATAGAAGCACCTTACGTACGTATTGAGTCGAGTCGATTGAATCATGGACAGTCGAGTCGAGTCGATTTCCTCCCTCCCTGGACCCAGGAGACAAGAAATACCTGTTCTCGACACTAGGGAAAGGAGTGCGGCTATCGAAAAGAAATGCACTTTGCCATCCCTTCGGATGCCAGCGCCCTACTATTCTTAATCGGGAGTTTCTCTCTCGAGTTCAGGCCTATTGAATGGAATGGAACCTGACCTTGTCGGGGTTGGGAATCGAGGCAATCTGATCCCCAGGTTCCCACTCATTATCCATCCATCCGTCGCTCATTATCCATCCGAATAATAGATGCAGAGGGGGCCCACCCACCAATGAATCGAGTTTCTTTCTCGTCGAGCCCCTATCCCCTCTCTGTTTATTGGATATGATGATTCACAATTGCACCGGGGTAGTGATAGAGATGACAAGGATACCTTTACTACCGGGGCTCCTCGAATCCAATCCTTCGATTCGTGCCATTTGGCCCAGGTGGGCTGGCCACCGATTGAATCGGATAGATGGTGGGTTCCACTTGAATAGTTGGGTCCCCCCGTCTGCTACTACCGATTCATTCAATGAGGCAGTTCACTAAAGAAGAATTAGGGGTTAGCGGGTGGGCCCCTACTATTCGTTGGGCCGTTGCGATAGATGACAGCTAACGACCTTTCGAAGGGGTGGGTGGGGGGTAATAGGATTGGCCCACCAGATGCCCATAGAATAATAGGGCATTTGAATCCATTGGATAGGCGAGAAAGAGTTAGGGAGTTCGGTGGTTGGGTGCCTTCAGTCAGATGGACTGACTACTTCCTTTATTCCCCGGGCTGCCTGCATAAGGAGAGGTTGGGTCATTCCCTGGGTTGCTGGGCCTAATTCGTTTATTTCTGAATTAAGTAGATGATTCCAGTCGTTGATTGATGCAGCAGGGGAGCTTCAGTTGTTAATACGTCTATGATTGTGATTGGGAGTGGCGAACATTTTAGCAGCGTTTTCCCATACCCGGACTCTTAGATTAGATACTTTGTGAAAGATCAGATATCATGGACAACCTGACTCTCGCCTCTTAATTGGCGATTCATTTGACTCGGTGTTGATAGACGGATGGCGGGTCCTCGGTTTCGACTGATTGGTTCTCGGTTTCAATTGACTTATCCTTTCCATTGGTGACTCGACTCGGTGTCGACTCGTTTCCAGGACTGGCACATGGGTGGTTCTTCGTAGGAAGTTCCAATAATAGCCAATAATATCCCACACTTCTGCGGGGGCAACTATAGCCGGGGGGTGGGTGGGAGTTATCCCGGGTGGGATGGGAATGTCGAGTTGGCCCCTGGCTAAGAATAGTAGAGGCCCTCATGCACACCCGGTTCCCCTGCATGCAGAGAATTCTAGTTGTTCTAAAGTTATCTCAAATCGATCTCGGTTACTCTAGCAGGCGTACATTAATTGGGGTGGGTGGGAAGCTAATGTTGAGGGAGGGCTTAAAATAGTTGTTGTTGGGTGGGAATTGAACATAACCCCCCACCCATCAACTAGAATTCCCGGGTGGGTGGGTCTAGTGGAGGTAGATTGGTAGTGGGCCCCTACTATTCTTAGCCAGGGCCGTTGCCCCTGCAGGCCTATTCTAAGGGCCCTACTATTCGGCATGGGCGAATCGATCTCGGCAACCTTCATCCTCCGATGCCATAGAATAGTAGGGGCCCACCCCAACCAGATAGATAGATAGATAGATGGATAGATAGATAGTTGACCGGTACGCCATATTATAGACGTAACAGGCTCACCCCCTTGGGCCCCTATGATTCCCTCCCACCCGGCTATAGACATGGGCCCTATAGTTTCTTTGGCGATCTCGCCCTGGCAGATATATAGCAGCAAGCAGCCCTCTGCCATTAATGAGCCTGCTAGCCCTTTAGAATAGTAGGGTAAAATAGAGTTTGGTTGTGAATGCCTATAGTTTCTTTAGGCATCTTTCGACGACCCCCCTTTTAGATTATTGGTGGTGGCAGTTTGTTTTTTCTCAAGTTCGATAGACCCCACCGCGAATTCTATACGTAACATGTCAATAAAGTTGCCAAAGAGACTACAGGGTTGAAATCTTTCAAGGGATGTTACGTATAGAATCGGGGTAGAAGAGAGGGCGGAATGGATATTGGGCCTATATAGTCTAGTCTCTCGGGAGGCCGAGCCGAGCCCACCATGAATGAAGTACTGGTGATGCTTGGTTGGATCGTGCTTACGCTTTATCCGTTGCTTCTACCCCCATATCTGGCTTTGCTCCTGCTCCCAGCACCTCTGCCTCTCGATCTGGTTAATATGCTTGCTTTTATGCTTCCAGAACGGTATTCCTTTTATGGAACGGGAGCCCACCCCGCTGTTATAGTTGCTCTAGAACAACTGCATCTAGATCTGTTTCTGGGTCTGTTCGGTAAGTAACTCGCTCTGGGTCTCGATCTCGAAATGGGTCTACCGCGTATGGATCCGTATCTGGGTATGGATCTGCATCGTATATATCAACAACTGCCTATTGTTGACCCGAGCTACCAAAGCTTCTCCCGCTGCTGGGTATGGATATGCATGGTGGTAGTACTGCGTCTGGATCTGCTACTAGCTCTATTTTTGCTTCTGGAACAGGGAGAGATACTATGGGTTCTACAAATGGAAGGGATGTCGCTGGACAAGAGAGATGGTGGAGAACTTTTAGGTGGATAAGTTGGGACAGGAAGGGATGCTACCGGCTATAGGTCTAGATATGGATAAACAGGATCAACAACTAGCTACGCTGCTTCTGGGTATCAATACGGTAGTTAGACCAAAGCCTATAATTGGCACCGAAGCCTATAATTGGGGTGGGGGGAAGGGCCGACTGCTTTAATGGCGGGATCTTGAACCTTTAGAACCCCGGGGAGCTACGGGCTATGCCTATGCGGGTGGTTCCTTTACTACGGATGCTTACTCAGGTGCTCTAGGTGAGACTGTCTATGGTACTGGATATGGATATGCTGCTGGATATGCTTCTCTAGATAATGCAATTTCAAAAGAGGGGGTGGTTCGGATCAACAGGATCACTTGCTTAATCGACTAGATCAACTCCAACTGGGACTGGTGAATATGCTGCTAGATATGCTATTGTCTACGCTGTAGATGGTGCTGGATCAACAGGATCAATGGCATAATCTGCCAGGGGTGCTGGATCTACTGGTATTGGATAAGATGCTGGGTATACGTATGCTGGTGGTATTGCTGTTGATGGTTCTACTGGTGATGGTGCTGTTACCGGTGGATAAACTACTGGACCAACTACTGGATCAACCACATCAACTTATAGATATGCTGCTAGGTATGCATCTGGTTATGCTTATGCTGCTGGATAAACGTCATACTGGCGGTGCTGGTACTGGATCGTCGAACTACTAGTGGTGCATCATGGACAGAACCAACAGAATCTACTGGAAGGTATGCTGGTGTTGCTGGTACTCGTGCTGGATAAACTACTAGATAAGCAACTGGGTCAAGCTCATAGACTAGGTAAACCAACCTATGCCTTTGCCCCGTAGGGCCCCTACAATTCTATGGGCGATTCTAGAACTATTTGAGATTGCCCCCCCTACCCCTACCCCTACTATTGAAAAGGGGAAAGGGTTCTATGGGGAGCCATAGAAAACTATAGAAAGGGGGGGGGGCACACATTAATTCACAGATGCCAGAAGACTGGGGTGGGCTCTCAGGAGGAGGAAAGCTGCTGCTAGGTATGCTTCTAGGTAAGATTCTGATGGGTAAACACCTGCCTACTGGTGCTAGATCTACTGATGAACCAACTGGGTCAACGTATTCGACTGTTTCTCGCTCTGGTTCAAAATGCCAACAAAATCTGGGTCGTCTTAATTATTCCATACTTACTCAACATCTGCTTATGCTTATGCTTATACCGGTGGTTCTAGCTATCCAACTGGTTCAACATAAGCTGCCCATAGAATTTGAAGGGGCAACTGGATCTACTGTAGGGTCAATAATCTAATAGTAGGGGCCGCTGATGGTACTGGATATGGATCCACAGCTTAAACAACGGAATCGACTGGTTCAACTGGATCGACTGATGCTGCCTATGTCTATGTCTATACTTATGCCGGCACGCTTCTGGCTTTACCATGAACTTATTAAGACGGCTATGCCACTGTTGGTACTGGTTCAAGGTAAGCTACTGATGCTTATGGCTATCGATCCGGAACTAGGTATGCTGCTGGTAGCTTTGGATCTAACTACTATCAGAATCTGGCTATCGATCTGGTTAAGATGCTTACCTTGTGACTGGTTATGTTGCTGGGTATGAGTCCAGATCTTGTGCTGGTGGTGCCCGTAGGGTTAAAAGGTGGAAGGTATGCTACGTATGCTGCTGATGGTTCAAGCTAAGCTACTGAAGCTACTGGTGGATATGCTAGTGCTGGTGCTACTACTGGTACCGGGTAAACAACTAGCTCTGCTTATGCTACTTATGTCGCTAGCTATTAATTCCCCTTACGGATCCACCCCCATTAGAATAGTAGGGCCCGTCAGAATAGTAGGGCCCCCTACAATTCTATGGCCTTTGCTTTCATTGACCTTTCAGTCGACGATTCTATACGTCACATGGGTGGGTGGGAACTATAGGGCTGGGGTGGGTGGGTGGAAGATAGGGCTCTTTGAGTTATTGCCATTCTGCTTGGAGGGTGGGTGGGAAACGTTACTATAGTTCCGGGGGCATGTTACGTATATAAGGCCGGTCAACTATCGGGTGGGAGGGGTTGCCAACCTGCCATACCGAAATTCTAGGCATGTTACGTATAGAATCTAAGTACCGGTCAACTATCGGAACTAGAGTTTCCGGGGGAGGAGATTCTATTTGCTTATTCTAGCAGGCTTATTAATAAAGAGGGGCTATAGTAGGGCATGTTACGTATATAATCTGGAATCTAGCTATAGGGAGGGGGGTGGGCATGTGTAGTATAGAATCGTCAGAATCTAGGATGGGAAGCAATTCAATAAGGATGGGCTAACATTCTTTCTTTCCGTTCAGGGGAAGTGGCTCCATCCTTTTAACCCCGGGTTCACTAGCTAGTCTAGCCATCCAGAGCACTGGGTGGGTGGGAGGCAATAGCTTTTTTATTGGTCTCTTTGTTTCCAATCGCCTCTATTCTATTATTCTAACCGGATACCTACCTTTCTTTCTCTGAGAACCGGCACTGAACTCCCCTTCATTGGCCTAACATTCTTAAAGGGCCTGCTATCCTGCTAACAGAGTAGAGAAGGTGGGGGGGCATGAGAAGAGAAGCCTACCGGAGGTGCGTCCCAGGTTGAACTCGCATGGGTTGCCGGTTGGCTACTCAACTCGTTAATTAGGCCATCCGGGGGTTCAAAGGGAGGGGGGCCCCGGGAAGCCCCAGGATGGATTAGTTGCCGGTAGAAAGGTTGCCCCTCCGGTATAAAGGTTCCTCTATAGATGCGGGTCACGATCGATCCAACGAGATGACGGGCGGGATCGAATCACTGAACATGGGGCAGAGGCGGATCACTTGTCCGAATCCTTAGAATAGTAGGGGGCCCACTACCCAGTTTCGACCTCCCGTCAGAATAGTAGGGGGCCCACTACCCAGTTTCCATGAGCGGATCATGAATCAACGATTCAATAAGAAAGCCGCGCAGCAAATAGTTTTGAAGAAAGCCGCCGCCCCAACTCAAATAGTACACTAGGCAGATTCCCCCCCACCTGCCGGAACTATAACTCCCGTCCTACCCTATGCCTTTCCCTTTACCCCCAATGGGTTATGGATAAACTGATGAATCAACTTCAACAACCTGTCCTCACCCCCTGCAGGTTCATATGCAACCGCCGAAGGTGCCGCTACTTATGCTTTCACTCGATCAAATGCCAGGCTGGGAAAGAAGCTGGGATAGGAATAGTTGTACAGTTCAGCCCCGTAGGGCCTTAGAATAGTAGGGCGGGAGGGGAGCAGGCTGAATAGCGAGAAAGCCCTCATCCATTGCCCTCATCTTGGCCCTACCCTTCACCCCCGGTGGATAAATCAATGCCCTACTATTTTCAGTTAATCCGAGGGTGGAGCACCGAGAACCGACAACTAGAGTTTAGTCGTCACAGCGAGCCCGGTTACCCGGCTAATGAAAGCATGCTCGCCCTTATATCTTAGTGGCTTCTAGTTGGATGGATGGAAGGTAGTCCAGTAACGAGGTTCCTCTCCGGCAAACGCCCTTCAAATAGTAGGGGTGTCACCCCTCACTGCCTGCCGGTTTGTTCATAGTCTCAACGGGTTGTGGTTATAGAGCGAACGCGACGAGGATGGCCCGAGGGAGAGTTCTATAACGGTAGGGAGAGCGGCAAACGCCCTTCAAATAGTAGGGGACAGACATAATAGCTAGTCCTCAGCTGGACCGGACCTTACTATTTGAAGTATACCACTAAACAAGTTGACAATTACAACAAGTCCGTAGTATCCATCCCTCCTTAGAAACATCCCCATCCGGAAGGAAGAAAGTAGCTATAGGATATACCTCCCAGGGGGGGAAGGGAGGGCCGGTAGTTGAATTAGGAAAGTCGCACCTACCCGCTTCAGTCGAGTTGGCCATAACTCCCACCTTGATTAGTTCCCCGGTGAAGGATAGAGCCACTGGATGCCCTATTGTTCTAAAGGCAACTACTAGAATACTTTTCGCAGCTGGGACCATCCAATAGAACTATCTAGGTTAGGGAGCTGGCCATCCTTTTTTATTTATTGTTATCCATCCGGCCATTGTATTCTCTCTAGTTGAAGGGAAGACTCAACCGAACCGGCTTGCTGGGGTGGGTGGGAGGCCCCCCTGCACCGGGAGGTTTCTAGTTGTTAGTGATAGCCTAACGTTTCCAGCCCCATCCTGAGGACAGGTAATGAGTTAGGCTATCCTCCGTCATAGAATAGTAGGGGCCGGGGCTCCTACCCATGGATGGATGGTTGAAAGGAAGGAAGGTCGGATGTGCCGTAACTTTGGATGGATAACTATAGTAGTTGAGGGTTTTGGAGGGCCCTCAGATGCAGTAGATAGATTTATTCATCTCCAGAACAAGGATGGCCACGGGGTTTCCGAGCATCAATCTAGTTTAGCCCGGAGGTTAAGTTCCAAGAGCCCGGTTAAGTTGAGGTTTCTGCTGCAGAGCCCGGTTTTTTTTGAGGCCCTTCGACATGGGTGCCAGCCCAAAGAGCATTCTTTCTTTCCTGCCTACCTGAGCTTTCATTTGCCTTCTCTGGGGGATATACTGTAATCTGCCCGAGGCAAGACATCCGACTCGAGTTTCTCCATCCGAAAGTAGTTTATAACTAATCGACCTAAGGTGAGGGCGACCTAACTCTGTGAGAACAAGAGCCTCGTTAATTCAGTATGGTTGGCCTATATCTATAGTTGGGCTCGAGATCCCGTAGGGCCGGGCTGCCATAGAATTTGAGGGCGGACGGAGACCGGGAGGCAGGGAAAGAAGCTATCCGGCCGGGGGTGTGGGGGATGGATAGCAGGGAAAGCTACGGGGGTGGGGATTATGGATGGAGTTTGGCTGGATAGACTAATGTAGTTTGGCTGGCTAGCGTAGGGACGTCAGTTAATTAAGTGAAGTGGACCCCAGCTAGTCGCCCTTACCTTACCCTTACCCTGGCCCTTGCTCTCACTGCATTCGCCTTTATTCGGCTAGTCGGGATGACCTGGCAAATATAGGGGTAGGGGCCCCCCTTCTATATTATTGTAGGGGTAGGGCGTTTGAATAATATTTGAAAAATTGATTGAAACGAGATTGATCGAGAACACCAGAACAGCTTGCTAAACCACCTCTTTTTTTATCAGCTCAAGTGTGTTGATTAATAGATTCTCTGCCCAAGCGGGAGTACCCGCCTATATGCTCTGCCCGCCTTGAGTTATGGCCGGGATTTATGGCCTAACCCAACAAACCATTATTAGATTTCACATTGATTCCAGTCCCCATTGAAGTAAAAGCACCATCCCCCGTTCCTTTATCTAAAGCGCTTTGACCAAGGAAAGAAGATGTTAGGTGGTCCAATGCCGCCCTGATTAACCCAGTCCAGTAAGGTCAACCCGACTAGTCCAGCTTCATTACGCTGGCCTTCTTTCCTAGCGGAAGGTAGGGGTAGGGGAACCTACTATGCCGAAGGGTGGGCAATCGATTCTCCTCCCGATCGAACCATCTCGGAATTTATCCCCTTCCCTGGCCCCTACTATTCTAAGGCGGGCCGGGGGTAGGGGATCCCTACCATTCTATAGGCTAGCCCCTACAATTCTATATA
>NW_026729685.1:0-45700 GCF_030272615.1 Cryptomeria japonica | reverse complement strand
GAATAGAGGGTGAGATTAGGATTGAGAGAGAGAGAGAGAGAGAGAGGAGAGAGAGAGAGAGGATGAGAGAGAGAGAGAGAGAGAGAGAGAGAGAAAGAGAGAGAGAGAGAATAGGATACAAAGTGAGGGAGAGAATAGGATAGGGAGAGGGGAAGGGAGTGAGATAGAGTTAGAGAGAGAGAGAAGAGGGTAGGAAGATAGGGATAGAATAGGATAAGGAGAGGGGGAGAGAGAGAGAGTTTGAGACAAACAGAGAAGGGGATAGGAAGAGAGGGAGAGGGATAGGGAAAGAAAGAGAAGGGAGTGGGTGAGAATAGGATTAAGAGAGAGAGAGAGAGGGGGGAAGGGAGATAGAGTTAGAGAGAGAGTAAGGGTAGGAAGATTGGGATATAATAGGAGAAGGAGAGGGGGAGGGAGAGAGAGTTTGAGACAAAGAGAGAAGGGGATAGGAAGAGAGTGAGAGTGATAGGAAGAAAGAGAGGGAGGGAGGGTGAGAATAGGATTAAGATAGAGAGAGAGAGAGAGATGAGAGAGAGAGAGAGAGAGAGAGAGAGAGAGAGAGAGAGAGAGAGAGAGAGAGGAGATTGTCAGAGGGATAGAATAGGAAAAGAGAAAGATGGCGAGGGGGAGAGAGTTAGAGACAAGAGAGAAGGGGATAGGAAGAGAGGGAGATAGATAGGGAAAGAACAGAAGGGAGAGGGAGATGGGGAGGGATGGGGAGAGAGTTAGAGACAAGAGAGGAAGGGGATAGGAAGAGAGGGAGATGGATAGGGAAAGAACAGAAGGAGTGAGAGGATGAGACTAGGATTGAGACGAGGGATCGAGAGAGAGAGAGAGAGAGAGAGAGAGAGAGAGAGATCGACTGAGATGAGAGAGAGAGAGAGAGTGAGAGAGAGAGATAGAGAAGAGAGAGAGAGGGGGGGGATAGGAAGAGAGGAGAGAATATGATAGGAGAGAGGGGGAGGAAAGGAGAGAGAGAGAGACGAGAATGAGGAGTGAGAGAGAGAGAGAGAGAGAGAGAGAGGTGGGAAGGGAGAGAGAGTTAGAGAGAGAGAGAAGGGATAGAGGCTGAGATTAGGATTGAGAGAGAGAGAGAAAGTATGGGATAGAAAGCTGAGAGAGAGAGAATAGGGTAGAGGAGAGGGGGAGGAGAGAGAGTTAGAGAGAGAGAATAGAGGTGAAGGAAGATAAGGATAGAAGTAGATAGGAGATGAGGGAGGGAGAGAGAGTTAGAGACAAAGAAGGGGATAAGAAGAGAGGGAGAGGATAGGAAAGAAGAGAAGGGATGCCTTGAAGGTTTCATCAAGCTCTCTCTCGCCACTTCACTCTCTCCTCCTCTTCCTTCCTAATGGCTCGGTCATGAACCTAACGAAGCTCTCCAACCATCTGATCTGTCTCAGAAGCAGCAAGATCATTCCCCCTTCAAGCGTTGATTAATCCTCCAGGGAGTGGACGAGCTCAAAGGTTTATTTCCATCCCATGGCCAAGCTTCTTATCGTGCTTTATTTTTCCCACTACGGACATGAAGAAGACCCTTTCAATAGCGTCAGTGACTTGGATCAGATTTTTCAATCTATCAAGGCTCAATCCCCCCCTTTCGAAGAAGATTGGTCCCCCTTGTAGCATCTTTTTAATAGGATTTTCAAGCCAGAGTTTTAGGCCTGGTCTAGGAACCAAGATTTTTGAGTATCGGCATCTCGTGGGGGATATTTTCCTAGAAGTTGCCAAGAAATATAGACTTTGTGTCTATCGTGCCCCTTTTGGGGAGTTAGCTTATTTTTTGTCTCCTTGTGTCTTCCATACAACAGCATGACTCATAGTGTTCGAGTTCCCTTTTTGCCTTTACCAGGAAGTCGAGCAGTGTTGAAACGTAGCAGTTCATTATTTTTTCTATTTTGGATGGGCCCGTACCCGAGCTCCCAGTTAAAAGATTTTTTGCTCTCTCCACGTGGTAGTTGCTCACTAGGCATTGAAATATTTTCATCTCATCTTCAGCATGCTCCCTCTTGTTACCACATTGCGATTGAGGGTAACCGTCGAACATTCTTGTTCTGCGATTGAAGAGATAGTGGTTTTTGGGGCACCTACGGTTTGATTTTTCACACATGGTTGCGGATTATTCTATTTCAATCCACAGTTAGATGATTTGATTGTAGCTACGTGAGGAGCCTAACATTTTTTGTTCGATCCATTGAGAGGCTATTTCACGGTTACCAATGGCTGCCAGTGACGTTGTTAGTTTTAGGTGCTCTCTTTGTTTTCTCCGCTAGGTAGTTGGCTCAAGCTTATTTACAGGATGTTGTTTTCTTTTGTAAAGGTTCTAAACTTTAAGAAAAATACATACTATTTGCTAGGGATTTTTGGCCTTGAATTTGTCTTTGTATTTTTGAGAAAATTGTGATAATCAGATTATGCCTCTAGCTTTTATGAATACAACTTTTTGATGTGCAATAGTATTTTCCTGTGCCTTTGTGTGATTCCGTTTGACTTCTGAGATATATATGTTGTGAGACTTTGTGGATTAAACTATATTTTCTATACTTTTTGTCTAGCAAATGAATGACATATATAGATTTATGTGTAGAAGAAATTGTTGTCATTCAGATCTTAATTTTACTAGACATGTAGATTGTTGAATGGGCTTCTAAGCTGCATATGTATGAAGTTCTTTATGCATATAGCTTAAACTTTATCTCAGTGCATTGCTATAGAATAGTTTTGCTTTCAAGTTTCTCTTTCTTCTCTTTTCTCTCCCCCCCCCCTCCCCCATATGTATGACAAGCCAACTACTAAAATCCTGGAGGTCACTCAGTGAGAAATGCGTAGGTCCCCCATCACTAAGTTTCCCATAAGGTTGTTTCCTTTAAGAGTAATTTTATAGGACAACAATAACAATAAACCATAATAAGCAATAATAAACAATAAACAATAAATAAATTAAACAGTAAACAATAAATCATAAATCACTTATTATATATTATCCAACAATAAATCAAAATTGCATTTAAAGTCACAATGACCTTTAATTAATCATTAATTAAATTTACAACCAATAAACTATAATTAATGCATCATAGTCAACAAATTATAAAATAGCGCTAAAATCTAAACAAGTCTCATTACTGACAATAAGGTAATCAAATATTATCCATGTGACAAATTTGACGGGATACATGAAAATTAGATAGATATCCCAGAATTAGGATAATGGCTAGGGTTAGGTATATTTTGGGCCCTGTACTATCTCCTTTTACCACTATTGGGAATTATGAAGACATGCTCAGACCTGTGGTACCAGGTGGTCGATGTCTACTACTTGCAATACTGCACCGAAAACATGTTGTATACAAACATACATATATACATATAAATCTCTAATCCCAACTAGTGATAGAAAATTGTGGCATCATATGGAGCTCACAAATAAGTAGTATGAAATCATTCCTATCACCCTCAACCCCAAGAAAATAATGCATAAAATCCCACATCATCTGCAATGACTTGATATCATCAAAATATAGATTAACATAATGTAATACATCATATTGAATCATCAAAATAGAAATCATGTCATAAGTATCTCAATTCTAACATCAACTTAATGAAATATATCAATAATCATGTCTTGAAATACATAAGCAATGTAACAAAGTCTAACAACAAGGATAACTTGAATGTAATCATTCACATAGATTAGTGAAATGAGTCACAAATAATAAATCAAATATAGTCTAATAAATCAAAGTACCATGTATCTGAAGCAAAGCATGGAGGGGAATTGCATTCTCCCCCATAGAAATAGGCTTACACCTTGAAGCCTGCAAACATGAATAAGGCAAGTACAGTACTAAACCTGTCAATCCCATCGACACATAAAAACAACCCTTCGATGCATCAGATAAGTATAGTCCACATCGCACAACTCAACCAACTCTACCTCCTCTCGAGACATCCCAACACACTTGCAATGTGTCACTCTAATTTTTCCTCAAACCAAGGCACTAACTCAAGGGTATTCCTCCTAACATTTACTTCCAAGCTCATCTAGGAAAGATAAAACCTGTAAAGAAAAATCTTCTAGCTCACACCAACCTTTATCATGGAAACTAGAAAATGGCATACATATAAATATACCATAGATATACACATTACCCTAAAGCACAAAAATAGTTATATCTAAGGGTACTTTCCATCCGTACACAATGGCATCTATACATTAAGTTGGGGGGTTTGTACCCAAAATGACACATAGAGTACCCATAAGCAACAAAATAACAAAATCAATGGTAACATATACACCTCTACAATCATGCGAAGAGAATCAAGCATAAGGTAACACACAAGCTCAGGATCACACATGGAGAAGTAGTCATACTAGGTGAATTGATTCACGCGGAATCATCCACAAACAGCAAGGTCTAGCAAGAAAAATTCACATGATTCTATTGCAATCAACACAAACTTATTCAAAACTTCAGTAAGCACAATGCAATGGTCCTACTTTATTTAGTTTATAATCCCAAGCATAATACAACATTGAATATATATTTCATTAGAAGCTAACATGAACATCCGATTGATCGGTAGAATTACTAAAAATAGATATCTTCTCCAAGATTCTTGGAGACAAATCTAGAGGCCAGAAATCACTTTGGAAAGTGGTGTATAACTCCACTAAACCAACTGAGCTCATCAGGAACATCAGATTACTTGTCTGAACAATTTGACATGAACCCAGAGTGTTAGCTACTAAAGCTTGCTAGAGAACCTGAAAAAATGGGGACATTACATGAACTGCATTAATACCACCTTCATTTTGTTCATAAATCTCTTAAACTTTTTATTTTTTGTCTCCTCAAGCTTGCTAATGTAGGATTGGATGTGTCACTTGAATTTGTTGAATGTGGGCTTGATGGTCTAACACTAAGAGTACCAATTGATGATGGAGTTTGTTGCATATGTGATGGTGTTTTTTCTTATGTTTGTGGGATTGTCCTTACACTTGATGGTGTCATTCGTTGTCCACTTTGTTGACCTATAATAGCTATAGGAGGAGTCACATTTGAAGGATTATTCGCTAATGCAAAACCTTCATTTTCTTCTTTTGGTAATTTGGCTTCAATGTTGATTGTTTTATCCAAAGTTTCATCCCATGCATCATCTTCTATGAATTGCACATCTCTGATTATAATAACCATTTTGTCGATTGGATTGTATAACTTGTATGCCTTTGACTCCTCACTATATCTCACAAATATACATTTTTCTCCTTTGTTGTCCAACTTTATTCTCAACTCATCAGGTACATGTGCATAAGCCACACATCCAAATACTCTCATATCTGAAACATTATGTTTTCTTCCACTCCATGCTTCTTCTGGAATCATATTGATGACACTTTTGGTAGGACATCTAATCAATATATATGTTTCACATGCTATAGCTCCAGCCTAATCCTCATTTAACAAATGTTTTGCCTTCAACATGCTTCTTACCATTTCCATTATTGTCCTTTTTTTCCTTTCGGCTATGCCATTTTGTTGTGGGGTATACCTTGTAGTGAATAGTTTGTGGATTCCATGATCTTTTCAAAATTTTATGAAATCATTTGAAATGTATTCACCACCTCTATCTATTCTCAATGCTTTGATGTGGAGTCCTTTTTGTTTCTCAACAAGAGCCTTGAATTGACAGAAATAATGAAACACCTCATGCTTATGTTTTAGAAAATAGACCCATATTTTTTTTGTGTAGTCATCAATGAATGCCAAGAAGTAGTAGCTTCCACCAATTGAGGGTGTTTTCATTGGTCCACACAAATCTGAATGAAAAATCTCAAATGGTTTGTTTTCCCTTATTGACTTTCCTACTGAAAAATGATTCTCTATGTTGCTTACCCAAAATCTAACCTTCACCTACTCTATCTGGTTTGTTTATTAGTGGCAACCCTTTCACCATTCTTTTCTTATGCAATAAGTTTAAGCTTACAAAGTTTAGGTGCCCAAATCTGAGGTGTCATAACTAATTTTCATCTTTAATTTCAGCTTGATAAATTACTTGGGGGCTGCTACAACTTTTTCTTCATGCACTTGTGGGTCCATTGAGGGGTGTTCTTGAGAAAGCTCTACCTTGAAATCCAGTTTAACCCTTAGGGGAAACATTTTATTGCTTGTCATTTGGACTTTTTCTATGAGTTGATTGCTTGGAAATTTGTCTAACATTGTGCATTCATCATTCCTAAAGAAGACTCGATACCCCTTTTCAATGAGCTTCCCTATACTCATTAAGTTATGTTTCAGTCCAGGAACAAAATACACATCTGAAATATAATTTTTCTCTCCCTTTTTGGTTAGAATGTTGACCGTTCCTTTACCCATAACTAAAAATTTGTTTTCATTCCCAAATCTTACATCTAATTTCACACTCTCATCTAAACTTGAAAACATTTATAATTTTCAACTCATATGATTGCTATAACCTGAGCCTAAAAACCATATGTCTTCTTTACTTTCTTGTGCAACATTACAAGCTATGAACATATCGTCCTGAGTTTGATATTCCTTGATAAAATTTGCACTTTGTTGCCTAAAATCATATTGCTTGTTTCTACATTCACTAAAATAATGCCCAAATTTCTTGCAATAATGACATTGGACTAAGGATTTGTCATACCTTTGGCTTTGGGGTTCATTTTGAGTTGATGTTTGATAGTTTCCTCTTCCACTTGAGCTTGATGGGTTGTTACCTCTTCCACTTGAGTTTGATGGGCTGCTTTTTCCACCTCTATATGAATTTCTTCCTCTAGCTCTGCAATTTGTTCTTCCCTACCTCTACTATGGTTAATTGAGACTTGTGTCTTGAATGCATGCTCCAAATTTGAATATTCTGACCTTTTCAAACTATGCTCATGAGAAATGAGTGATGCATGAAGTTCATCAACTGAAAATTGTGAAAGTTTTTTGGTCTCTTCTATGGACACCACAATTGATTCAAATCTTGTAGGCGAACTTCTCAAAATCTTTTCAACCACTCTCTTTTCTTCATGGTTTTCACCATAAGATCTAATTTGGTTTACCAATCCAGTTATTTGAGTGAAAAATGAGTCTATTACATCTGATTCTTTCATGTAGATGATCTCAAAATCTCTTCTTAACATTTGCAACTTAGCTATTTTTACCTTTTCCATCCTTTGATAGGTTGTTTGAATAATATCTCATGCTTTCTTGGACTTTGTTGCCGCTTGAATCCTTAGAAAAATGCTTTCATTCACTCCTTGAAAGATGAAGAAGAGGGATTTTGAATCTTTCTTTTTATTTTCCATCAATATGTCTTTCTCTACTTCAGTTAATGCATTATATCTTGCTGCATTTGTTGGTTCTTGGTAGCCATTCTCAACAAACTCCCATAAATCTTGAGCACAAAACAATGCCTTAGTTGTAATTGCACAGTAGTCATAATTTTTCCCATGAAACTATGGGATTTGTGGATTTCTCAAACTTGTGCTTGGAGTTGCAATGGTTGTAAAACCCTTCTAATTCCTTGAAAATATTTCTTAATCACTTTACTCAATAACCTTCAGCTCTGATACCAGTAATGGAAGGAGGTAGAGGAAAATAAAAACATAATAAAGGGTAGAACAGAGATAAAAGAAGCACAAATATAGACAATAAGATAGCTTATGATTTATATATTTCAAAACATATAAATTCTCTTTCAAAAATCCACACACACACACACACACACACACACACACACCACACACACACACACACACACACACACACACACACACACACACACACACACACACACACACACACACATATTGCTATTAATTTTTTCCAATAGCAATCTTCTAGACTCTTCTACGTTTTTTACATACACATCTATTTTTTATTCAAAAAAACTACTTTCCTATTCCATTTGTATGCCTAACAAGACTAAGGACGACAGTAAAAGCTAAGACATTAAGTGCATATAAATATGATATATGATGAATCTAAAATATAGGGATTATAAATAATTTATATTTATAAAATTTGTACAGGTATGAAGAATGTGGGGGCAAGCTAGAAATGACAGATACGGGAGATTCATAAATATTGGTAGTTGGGATTACTTCAACATGAAATGGGGAAAGGAATTTTTTTCATCGTTTTTCAAATTTAATCAAAGGAAAAAAATATCACAAAAATAGTGGTTCAATGTCAAAAAAAAATAAAAAATAATTAAGGGAAAACATGGTGGTGCCTGCTTGTATAGTTGGGATAGTGTTTGACAGCCTAGAGTCCACTACAAATCAACTAAAACATTATTATTTGACATAAAAAATTCATGTTTGTCTTTTTAAACTGAAGTTATTGTATGTAAAAGAAATGTACATATTAAATCAACTACGTGTCTAATCAATGATATGGTGATAACTTTCTTGTTTCCCAAATATAGATGGATTTAAATAGATATTTTTATTTTTATTACACAACCACTTATATGAAAATACTGATTTGACATGTTCAAAGCTAGTTAACATTTCATTCATCATAGATGGGATGGATGACAAACTTTCAAAAACATTTTACCATATTACAAATAAAATTGTTTAACCTCTCTTCCCTTGTTAACCAACTTCTAGTTCGACCATGTTCACCTACACCCTTCTTATGGAAATTCGTCTTGCAAAAATTGTAAAACAACACTTAAGCTCACCATGTTTATGAATTTAACAAAATTGTAAAGCAATCGACTAGGTGATAACACAAAATGTATTATACATAAAAACCTGTCAATATGTGTTAGTTATCTATTTATGGAAAATTAAATTTAAAAAATATAATTTCAAACTTCTCAATAGACCTCTCACATCTAATTGATAATCTCTAAACTCAAAATCATACATATCATTCAACTTACAATCCCTATTACTTCCACCATTAATTTTCTCTAAGCCTATACAAATTCCTTCGAGAAATTCACATTTACCCACTTATAGACAACTGCTTATTTATACACTAGAACTACATTGTGTGTTGTAATTCCCATTTCCAATTTCACATTTGCCTTTTGACAATTACAAAACTTGTTGGAGACTTATTTCAAGCACTTGTTTGAAAATTCTTTTAGACCCCTATGGCAGCTTCCAATGTATGTATTCTTGAAAGCTTATATGTATATGCATATGTACACACACACACACACACACACACACACACACACACACACACACACACACACACACACACACACACACACACACACACACACACACACACACACACACACACACACACACACACACACACACATACACACATACATACATAATGTGTGTGTGTGTGTGTGTGTGTGTGTGCGTGCTTATATGTATGTATATGTGTGTGCGTGTGCATGTGCATTCTATATATATATAGAATCGGTTAAAAGATAAGTGCATGAAACACTTCAATAGGAATTTGTTGTGCCACAAAAGTAGCCATTCTTATTAGTTGCAACAACAAAAAATTTATACTATTTCATATCATATGAGTACAAAAATAAATTGTTTGTTGTTTCAACAAGATAGCTAATATTTAGTAAAACAAATAATTAATAGTTGAAATTATTTGTTGCCAAGTATATCCACGAGGTGTAGGAATTTTGTTCTCTCTTTCTCCATAACATGCTGCAAATTATTTTCCAAAGCTAAAATAAAAATGCTTTTTAGTTAATACAATCTAATATTTTCCAATAGACATCTGGTGGACTGTATAGGTATAAAGGAGAGGCGTTCCCCGAAAACAATTTTATAGTGGAGTATTTTCAAAAACAAGAAATTGGGCTTTAGCTTTTGCTTTAGATTTCCAAATAACAAGGCTTATACTAAACAACTTCGACTTATACCAGTTCATTCCCCATTTCAAGTTTAATCATGATTAAATTTGGATTGGAGATAAAAATTTGTAATAAATTAACTTAAGAGGAAATTTTTTAACATTATATCCTAGAAACCATCTCCACTCTTTAAAAAAATTGCAATAAATGGGAGTAGAAAGTTTTAGTTGAAGACTTCGGAAACTACCTCTTGGATTTTGTGAATGTTTCTGATCAAAGCATTTAGTTTTATTTCAATTAACTAATAAATACCGATGAATGCATTTGGCATGCTTAATGACAAAAACCCATCAATTTCGATGTAACCCTTGGGAATATACTTTTTTATTTCAATAATATTCTCTCTCGTTACACCTTGTTGTGACAAGTCCTTGATATGAAATTTTTTGGTATACAATTCACTCCAAAACATATTAATATAAATAATTTTATATCTTTTAGTATCTTGAGGACATTGATGCATTTCTTTTAATGGATAATTATTTATCTCTTCTTTTTTCCATTTTGTCTGACTTTTAGATTTAGTATTTTCAATTACCAAAGTTACTTCATAGCCATTTGTTGTAGGAGACCCAAAAGACCTGCACTTTTGCTTGATTTTATGACTAAATTCTCCTTGGAAAAATGAGAAGTCTCTTTCATCCCATTTTTTTATTCAACTAGTCTCATCTCCAAGAAATTCTCTCATAATCTACTAGCTATCTCTAGCATCTATTACCAACCCTTAATGAAATTTCTGCTGGAAAGCATTTCGAAAGATTTAGTTGAATGGAAAGCCATGCATAAGTAGCACTTTTGTAATTTATTCTCTGTTTTGATATGCTTTAATATTTTGCTAGACTATTGTCAATGACTTTTAGCCTTTAGGCACTCATTTTCCTAGAATTCTAAGGGAGATAAGGAAGATGCTCCAAGCCCCCCTATCCATGATTGGGGCACTCTTGGCATCCTGGTCCTTTGGGGTTTGCATCATATTTTGGGGAAATAAAAGATGGGGTTTCAAGAAGTCTCTATTTAGTTTGTGAGTAGAAGCAAGAAGACAAATGCACTTTGGGTTACCCGGTCTAGTGAACTCAGATCTAGATTGTAGTCATAGGCACATCGTTATTTTTATTTTTTTCAATTATGTACCTTCTATTGAGTTTTTCTTTGAATATTAGTCTGCAACAATCTTTCAAGTTTTCATTTATATTGTACTTAAATCCTAGTTTGATATCATCACAAGAAACTAAATCTTCCAAAAAAACAAAGAAATAGAATCCCTGAGGTATTATTTGACTCTCTTTAACAAGAGTTAGTCAAATTCAATCTCATCTTTGTGGCTTGTATTCCAATGTTTGTGTGAAATTGGATCTTGGCCCTAATCCAACCGTTCTCCATTTTTACAATAAACAATAGGAGAATGAATTCTTGTAGCTCAAGATGTTCAAATGAGGGGGAGGGAGTTGTATTTATATGCAGCTTATGTATGTTTTGGGTTTAAATTTTGAATAAGACCGACATCAAGGAGCATTTTCTCACTCTACATTTTTCTTACTATTAGAGGTTCAAATTTTGGCCTAAAAAGGCTATAGTAGAGTGCTAGCAACCATAGTCCTGGCTCATTGAGCCAAAATCAAGGTTAGTGTTCTCATGATTATGTTGATCTTCTAGAATTGGTCATGAATTGAGAATAATCAAACATAAATTAGGGGCATGGGGAACAACCACCAAAGTGAGCCCAAAGCAAGTGTGAAATTATAGAGGGATACAATTTAAAACACTACATATCCTTCTCTACACCTCTCATGATGCCACTTGACATCATATTATGGATTCAGAGGACCAAACTCATCTGCACCATTAATCGTCTCCTTCTCATCCTAGCCCTTCATTCACTCTCCGCTCATTCTTACTAGTCAACACTTAGCCATTTTTCTCATCATCTTGCATCCAAATTAATTGAGTGTCATTATGCTATTGAAATTTTGTGAGCATATATTGAAATTGAACATGTAGGACAAACAATAATTTCAATTTATTTTAAAGAAATTTTCATTGTATACAATGAGCCTATCATATCCATTTAGTTTTATGTTGTTCCTCTAAGCCCTAACTTCTTTCGCTTATTCTTTTTATATTGGGTGTAAATATTGTCTAGTTTGACATTTACCACCAAAGGCCACTCAATAAACAAATCGTAGAGGATACTTAATTACTCCACATTTCCATTTCACCTAGCATGAAAGGAACATTGAGGTGGATTGATTACTAAGACTTGTCAACTTCTCAAGAAAAGTAGAGTGCTCTCCATTCTACTTAAGTTTTTGGTGTTAGAAAATCCATCACACTTCAAACACTATATTTTTGTGTCAAAAAATCCATCAACACTTTAAACACTATATTTTTTGTAGACTCTATTTACCGGACTACTTTTACAGTCATGTTGTAGGCTTCTTGGATTGAATTCATGCTCACATTCAAACTAATCCAGGAAAAATTCTTGGAATTTTCCATACAACATGATAAAAATATCGAAACATATAGCATTGTGTTTGATTATTATTGTATACTGAATCAATGAGTTTGGCAATCAATTTCCATTTGACACCATTGTGACAAAAGACCTTTTATCAAACACAAAACTAGTGCTAAAAATAACACCACGAATACAATTCATTAGGTCACAATGATCGATGGTTTGTTAAGGCTTATTGAACCTCAATTAAATGTAAGCAATTAAGTGGGATTATTTCTTACACAAGATTAGATAATTACAAGATATACAAAACACTTTCTATAACCATATCAATATTGTGATTTGTACCTGCAAAAGAAAACACAATTAGAAAAACATTTAGTACTTGTGAATTCTTAATTATAAGAAAATGCTTTTAAATACAACCTCAAATATTCTTTACCTAGAAGATACAGCCACATATATTCCAAACCATATAATTGGCCAAATCTTCATTCCTGGAAATGACATAGTATGTTTGTATGTACTGATAGATCTTTAATCGTTTATCACTCATCTGACTCTTACAAAGCCAAGCAATGTGCTATGCACAACAAGACTAATCCATTCTCTTCATGATTTAATTTGCCCATCATTTATAGCTCTTTTACATATTACTTGAACTATTACATTACCCAGTCATTTATTGTCAATTCCATTAGCACTATTATTCGAACTAAAATAATTTGCATGCATCCTCATTGTCTATGTATCACTGCAGAACATGATATGGATACACCATTGCACATAGCGTCTCACATTACTTCATAGGGAAGTCATTTTATGTTTCAAGTCCAATATTAAATCTGTCAACTTGTTAACCTCCTCTTGAGGATTAGAAACTCAAAAGAACTGATTCCCAACCATTCCATTTCCACAGCAAAATAATTACTGATGTGGCTGCAATATATTTGTCTTTCCTCTGTCGGTTTCATCATACTGTACATTCAGCCCTGGCAATGAATTCGCTGTGTACCATCAACCACAATTGATCAATAATCAAGGCGTTTTTATTACGATCCCAAAGGAAAATGCAACATCATCAAACAAACAAAATCACTATGCTCGAGCACCATTTGAATCTTCCAATACAATTCACCATTTGAAGTTGTCTCAAGCCAGTAACAGTGTTGTCTAATAATTCTCAAGCAATTGTTTTCTATTGCAGTGCACGCCTCGTGCCAAAAATTTCTTTTGACACCTCAAGTCTGAAAACAATACTTGAGCTGCATTTAATATTCATCAAATTGGAAGGCATTCAAATCCGCGAAAATCTAATCTTCGAATCAAATTGGATTTTGAATACCATTAAGTCACATTTACTTGTCTCTGTGTTGTTCACTGGGCATTTCATTCTGTCTAAGAAGAGGTCGAATAAATTGACTCGAATGCAGTCCACGAGGGCGTAAAAATTCTTGTCTAAAAGAGATTAAGAAAATCATAAATTTAGGGTATTCATAAATGAAAGCAATTCATTTGGCATGCTGGGGAAAACTAATAGAGGTATCACTATACATTATACAATTTTGGTATATTATAAAATTGTAGTTTCCCAACTTGGGGTGCCTCCATAGGGAATGGATGCGACTATTCTAGCTCTAAAACAGCAGTACGGATTGGCTAACACGCGTGTTAGTTGCGCGTTTTATACTGCTGATTTTGCAATAAATGGCTGCGATTGACTAACACGTGGCTATCACGCTGTACGAAAAGTCTGTTTTGAAGCCAGAATAGCTTCAGCCACAGGGAATAGCCTATATGATAAATAAATAAAATTGAATAACATTATGAACTATTTAAATTGAACCACGTGAATATTAGTGTAACAACTATAAATGTTACCTTTTATCAGTGACCAGTTATATAAATAAATTATTCATTATTGGTTGAAATAATTAAAAAAATAATTTGTATATATAACGAGTACAATAATATATTACTAAAACTAATTTACTAAAAAAATAATCTATGAACAAAATAACATTGTTCAATTTAAAATAAGTAAATGTTTCATGTGTGTTGTTGCAACGAATTGTAAAAATATAAATTAAGATTTCATGCATGTTCAAGACTTTTGCATCGATGAACTGATATCCACTATATTTATAAATAATAATGATGGTGAAATTTGTAGAAGTCTTGAAATTATTATAGTTCATTTTGTATAATAATTTGTATTAGTCTTGAACATGCATGAAGTCTTAAATTATTATAGTTTATTTTGTATAATAATTTGTATAAGTCTTCAACATGCATGAAGTCTTGATTTATATTCATAAATAATAATGATTGTGAAATTTGTTGAAATAATGAATAGTAATAATTTGTATAAGTCTTGAAATTATATACTATATTTATTTTCAAATTAAGACTTCATGCATGTTCAAGAAAATAAATATAATGGATATCGGTTCACCATTTTTTATTTATTATAAAAAGTGGTCCCCAACTACATAAGGTGGCATCTTTTGTGCATTATAGACAAACACATAATTATCATCATATCGTGTAGCAACAGGGGTCATTACGGACCTTACGAGATCATACAAGATGTTGAAAATTATGTGGGAAAATGATTGGGCTATTTAAAATTATGTTATTGAAATGTGACAACTATAATGACATTAGGTAGGTAATGTGCTCCTTTGTTAGACTCTTTTTAAATTAAAATAGATTACAAGTGATGATGAAATAAAATTCCATGTGTCAAACACTCATAGGATTAATGAGAAAGTTGACCAATATCAAAAGATTCATCATGCCAAACATGCCTTGACTCTAGGGAGATGGACCTTACTTTCCCTATATAATGGTCGAACATTAAGACTATGCACATTTCAAGAAGAGAAAAAGAAAACAAGTGCTATGATGTATGCTCCTTTGATGGCTAGTTGGCTTTCTTTATCTATTATTTTTTTCCTTATTTTTTATTTAACAAAATAAACAAACTAGTACTTGTAATAAAAGGAGGCGTAATGGTTATGTTCATGGCAAAATGTATTTTGAATATTATATCATAAGATATAAAAATTCTAAAAATTATATATATTAATAATAATGTATAATATAAAAGAATTGAGTTTTAAATGTGGAAATGAATGCAAATTAATTTAAGTTATCCCCTAGATAGCCCGTGCCTAAAATGTGACAGCTATAATGACATTAGACAGGTAATGTGCTCTTTCCACACGATGATCACATAATAATTCCACATGCCAAACACACATAGACTTAATGAGAAAGTTGACCAGGATCAAAAGATTCCTCATGCCAAACATGTCTTGACTCCAGGGATGGGGACCCCACTTTGACTATATGATGGCTATGATATATGCTCCCTTGAGGTGTTTCACTAACAGCTAGTTGGCTGTCCTTATGTATTATTTTTTTCCTTATTTCTTCATTTAATAATTTTTTTAATTTTTTAATTATCTAGATAACCATTGACTGGACTTTAAGAAGATAACGATGAAATTAACAACTAGTTTATTTATGACATTGAATATTACTTAATTAGGGGAGGTTATGTTGTGCAAGGGGTCTACATAGAGAATACGCCGGTCAATACTAAGCAATATTTAGGATGGATCTATGTGCTATTGACTTAAAAAAAGTCTACATTAGATTTGTACATTAAATTTGTGCATTATTATGAGTTGTTATGTGCTCGATAGGCATTGAGTGCCAGTGTGTAGAACGGGCAAATAAATGAATTTTGTGTATGGGAGGAGAAAATAAACGAATTTTGTTTACGAAGGACCGTTAATGATTTCAAAGGGGCGACGGAAACATGCTTTCTATTTCCATAATATTGTCTCTCGCAACGTCCTTATCCACAAGATAATTTCTGTGCAATTTCCTCCAAAACTTAGTTTAACATTCCAGACTTTTACTCTTCATTTTATATCAACCTTCTTTCTATTTTCTAAGTATAATAAATACAAGTGGGCATCTGTTCGCAATAGAGGGAAACGTCTATTGCGCATTATAGATAGACACAGAGTTTGGTGAACTGAACGTGGGGTCATGACGGACCTTATTATATCATACAACAAGTGGGTATCTGAATATATCCTCCAAAACTTAAATTAATATTGCAGACTTCTACTCCTCGTTTTATTACAAGTTTAATTCTATTTTCTAAGTATAATAAATACAAGTGGGTAAAGGGCAATGTCTATTGCGCATTATAGATAGACACACAGTTTGGTGCACCATACGTGGAGTCATGACGGACCTTACGAGATCATACAAAAAGCTCCAAATTATGTAGGAAAGTGATTCGGCTTTTAAATAAATTATGTTACCGACATAAAAATAGTGACAGCTATGATGACATTAGGTCGGTGATGCGCTCCTTCGTTGGATTCTCTTAAAAAAATACATTAAATTTCTTTTTTCTTTTGCATCTTAGATCCTCTACTTTCAATCATGAAATCTATAACTCTTATTATGCCGTCTTCTTCAAACAGATCACTTAAGGTGTTTATGTTTAGTGTCTCAATGTAGTTGATCTGAGTATCTTTGTAAACTGAAAACTCCATGATGTAATGTCATTTTGTCTCCACCACTTCTTGAGTGCAATAACCATATCTTCTTTTTGTTCACTCCTCTTTAGATATCATCCATCTTCCAATTTCACATCTAAGTTGATGCAATCTAGTCCTTCTTTAAACTATTAATTTTTTTCTTTTCATTTTATTTCTATTTCTATGTAGTTCTTTTGTGTATGGTCATATGTGCACATGCTTTCTCTCTCCATTTTTATTTGGATATTCTCTTATGATAATGTAGACACTTAAAATCGTCTTATCTAATTAAATAAATATTTATTTTATCCTAAGTCTTTTATTAATTAAATAAATTCTCATTTATTTAATTAATTCATTTAAATGTTTCTAGCCTATTCTCATTTAAATAAATAATTTTATTTATTTAAATTTTCTTTCTCTTAAATAAAATAAATATTTTTTATTTATTTAATTGATCCCACTTCTTCTATCAATTAAATAAATCTTTATTTATTTATTTAATTCATTAGTTTTTTTCTGTACGACACATGCCACTTATCTCTTAATTCTTTTTTTACCTACCCTTCAATCATTTTATTATTTCTTCTACCTACCCTTTAATCTTAGCCAACCTTTTATCTTCTTCACCTTTTAATCTTATCTCTCTATTTCCTAAAGTGTCATCTATATAAGAGGATGTTTCCTTCATTATCAAACCTAATCACTTAATCACCTAATCAATCTTATGGAATCAAGCCTTCTTGAGATCAAGCTATCAACCACAATCCATTCTTTGTTGAGCTCTTGAGCACACATAAAATCTATGAGAAAATATATCAAACAAGATCAATGGAGATAGGACATAATGGAGATTGAAACCCTACCTGACATGTAAGTGGTAATATTATTTTATTTTGTAAATTTGCATGATCTTAGGTATCTTCAATGGTGTATGGTGAATGTTTAGTTATAAAACTAGGGTTTTATTTGTGGTTGGATCTTTATGGTTTACACTAGGTTTTCATCATCATTTTTCACTGTATACATTTTGGCACGTCTGGTGGGACTCTTGTCCCTTTTATTTCTAAAATTTTATTTGCAGATCTAGCTTTTTAGTGAAGTTGTAGGTCGGATTTGTAATGATTCTGATTTATTCCATGTCTGTGATTGGTTTTTCCACATCTGCGTTCTATTTTCATCTCTATGTTTTTCTATTTTTCGTGTCGATTTTGTAGGTTCCAAATTTTGAAACATCTGTGCATGATATTTTGCGTCTGAGATCATAAATCATGTCTATGCTAGACATTTTTGTGTTTCTATATTTTTTGTTGTTGCAGGTCCAGGTTTACCGGTAATTGCGTTTGTGACTTATATTGTCGTGTTTTTGCATTTATGTTCTCTCTATTTGGCATGTTTCAATTCTTCGATTTCGCGTCTACGCTTCACATTTTTGCATCTGTGATGAACAAGCATGTCTGCGTTTGGTATAATCATGTTTTCCATTTTCAATTTTTGACATCTTTTTCATTTTTAGTGTTTTTTATTTGGTTTTGGCGTAATCCCTTGCATTGGACTAATGAAGTGGTACAACTATTTTGAAAAAGACTAAATATCATATTGTCGAAGGCCCCCTTTCATTTGTTGTAGGGGTAACCTAAGTGTGTGTGTTCGGATTTTTAGTCTGATTAGGATCACCTCTCTTTTTTATTTGTGGTTAAAGAACTTGTTTGAAGTGTTTGGAGTATCCTCTCCCCTTGCCTTCCATTGGATCTTGGGTGTAAGAGAAATTGTTATCATCTTTTATTTAGGTAGGAGGGTCTATCTCTTGGGTATCCCATAAGGCCAAGTGAGAGAGCACAACCCAAGATGTACTTCTTTTAACCGTTATATAAATTAATACATTAGGTGAAAGTCATGATGCCTTGGTGACGTGTACCCACACCAACGATACTCCCTAGTATTTGCACTACATGTATGCACTTATGTGAAAAACGAGGAGTGGGTTCTTAAATGAGTTGCTGCTGCATGGGTAGACACCAAGTATCACAAAAGTTCCCCCACTAAACTCCTTTGTTATAATGCCAAAAATCCTTAAATTTGATGGTTCAGGGAGTGCGGACCGTACCCCACAGATACCCCTCATGTACCCTTTCATATTTAGAGAAAGAATCCTTCATTCGATCTTTGATCTTTTGAGGTAAGAGAAATTGGTATTCCCAAGAAGTGAGTATTGTGGTGGGGAAGCCAGGGGTACCAGAATCTTTAGTTATCTACTTGTCTAAGCTATTTCTACATCGTGGGGGGCCCATGGAATAGTTTCTTTTTCCAACCTAGGTTGTGCATGTTTTCAAGTGTCTTCAATTTGTGCTATATCAGTGAAAATCTTTCGAACATACACAAAAATATTTTGACAAATACACTTTTAGACATTGTGTCTTCATTGTTTTCTATATTTTCTTGCCACCCAAACATTCAACATCAAGATGTTGTCACATTCAACAACTTCGAATTTGGATAAAGTCAGACACTTTATAAGAAACTGCATTTCTGGTAGCTTAAACCATGTCTTGATTTGGAAACCGCATCTGCATAGAGAAGAATCACATTTATGTCATAAAGTTTTTGTTAGAAAGCAAAACATTATCAGTTCAACAATTAAAACTACATCTATGTCATCTCAAACTACATTTTTTATCAGAAATCACGTCTGTGTAGTACATACTCATGTCTCCAATTCAAAACGACATTTTGCAAAACTTGAAAAGAGAAAAAAAAAAAAAAGGTTTAAGTCTTAAGATTCAAAAAGCTTCTAAGACATTTTATATAGGGCTTCATCATTTTCAGTCAACCAAGCTTGCTCACATATTTCCCTTCATTTGCAATCCCTCATATGTATTTTCCAAACTAGAGTCAAAAGGTTACTTTGTTGTCCTCATCTTATCTTGCAAACTTGTTCAAACATATCATTAACTGGTTTTTGTATCAGATCTATCTTCTTAGGGTCCCATTTGGTCATCTTTAGTCAAGGTCAAGTTACCTCATCAAAAGATCTATCATCTCTTTGGAAGCTACACCTTAGTTTAGATCACACATATCTTGAAACTACATTTTGGACATTGCAAGACAACCTTTGTACTATCCCTTGGCTAATCTGACCCTGTTTCACTTATTTGAACCCCAAGGAATATTGGCAAACACTTGGCATACAATGTTTGAAGCCACTGTGGTGAATTCTTTATTTGTCTTCTTTGGGTTTGTAGGCTGCAAATGAACTTATGGAAACCTTCTAACAATGCAAAGTTGTTATAGAAATAATATGCTAGTTGTTTTAGCCCTTTACACACACGTGTAATGACTGAAATTAACTAGTAGAGCTAGTTGAGATTAAGACAAACACTTGTCATGCATCCCAAGTATACCTACAACCATTAGGCATTTAAGCAAAGAGTTGGCATGAAAGCTAAGTGGTTGAACAATGTTGAATGTCACCATGAATGTGGAATATGCAACTTATATCTCCATTAAACATATGCAACCTCCAAGTATTTCATGATATAATCATAATAACAAATGATGCAATGAAGTAATGATTTTCTAATACAATGACCATAGATAGAAAACCTGGAATTTCAATGGCTGCCTTGATATATTGGTTTGATTCTCCTCATATGCAAAGCCCTTGTCAAATATATATAGTTGTTCAACTTTCTAAATTCCCTTCTATAGAATTCGAACTACTATCACGCGCACTGTTCATGCTCACTGTTCACGACACTGTAGAAGCAAATAAACCCTCTGTATGATGTTCTCAATCTGCCATATACATATACCCTCAATTATGCTAATAAATCTGAAAATAAATCTCCAATCAACACAATGTCAACTTCTGGATGAAGCCAACCATAGGAGCAACTTCAGATGAATATCTCACACCCTCAGATTGCTGATGCAATGAACTCTTCACATTCTCCAATGCTAATACTCTGGACAAGCTGTAGAAACCCCAACTTCTTCTCCAAAGAAAAGAGACAAGTCTTCTCATCAAAAATAATAATAATCAATCCCCCTTCTCTTCTTTTCAAAACCCTTATATATATTTCCCATGAAGGTTCGATTTTCTCCAATAAGGCATTAAATAAATTAATGATATTATATTTTTACTTTGTCATTTAATATTTCACCTTTGTAAAAGAGCCACAATTAATTAATTAAATGGTCCCCTTTAATGATACTTGGACCCTTACTTAAGTTTTAATATAAAATTATATTATAACTAAAGAGGGGAAAACAGATTAGAAGGTCAAATGATAAAAAAACATAACGAAATAAACATGCAAAATGCTAAAATATCATGAAAAGACCATTTCACCTTGCTATTTTACCTTCTCCTTCGGATTGAGCTTGATGAAGTGAAGGCACCCCTTGATAATGCTCCACTTGATGTGCTCCTTTGATTGCTAGGTGTGGATGGCTCTCCAATGTTGTGCACAAATGGAATGGATTTGGAAAATGATAAGGATGAGATGATCAAGTTGCCAAGGTGATTTCCTAGGCTCAAAAGGGTAGCATAAGCTTACTGGATTTTGAGATGTGTCTTTTGAATGAAGGGATGGGGCACTTTATTTATAAGAAGAGGAGAGAAAAATGGATGGCTAGGATGGATTCAAGATGAAGGGATAGGATTTACTTGTGAGCTCACACAAGGTCCAAGAGAGGGTGTGGAGACCAAGAAATATGCCTTAAAGGCATTTTGTATATCCACACTCCACAAGGTGCATTGGAGAAATTAAAAATTCTCCAAAAAAGGATATCATGGGGATTGGAGGAATAAAAAAGAATTAAAAATTCCTTGGGAGAGGGGATGCTTGGAGGAATGTGAGATTTTGAAAATCTTACATTCACCTAGGAAAAGAGTATTTAAAAGCAAGGAGTTGACTTTGTGGCTAATCACGCTGATTAGCCATTAACGATTCATTAAGAGGGGGATTAGAGGAAATGTTAGGTGGGATTAGGATAATTTGACTAGGAGAGAGAATGAGTGGAGGGAATAAAAAATTAGAAGAATAATGTTAAGTGAGTTTAGGGAGTTTCTAGAAGAATTTATTAGGTTAATGATGAGTTAAGAAGATGATTTGTAGGAATCATGTAGGTTGACTAATTAATTAAAATTAATTAGCTAAGAGGAAGATTTGTGAGGATTTGATTTTTTAGAAGAATAAAGAAAAGGGATTGATTTATTAAATAAATCAATGACATGCTATAGTGACAATATTAATTATATTTAATTAATATTGAGGAGAATTTGAATTAACATAATTAATTAATTAATTATGTGAGGAATTAAAAATAATTAAAATAATTATTTTTAAGTGTCTACAATAACTTAATAATATAAGCTCAAAACATTAATGTTTATTTAAACTAAATAAACATTAATATCTCCATTAATACTCAACATTTTTGAACGTTGTCTGAACTGGGAGCTGACATGATGAAGCTGCATATGACCATACCCATTTACTAAAAATAGAAGGGGTCCATCTCTAACATCTCAAACTTACTATAAATAGTAAGTATAGCAAACGAAAGCCAAATTGAAACACACTGAACTCTGGAGATGATACAAGCCTCAGAAGACCCTCTATCCATACTCATTAGCCTACGAGGGTCAGAATGATAGGCTAATCACCCAAAAATAATGTCTGATAAAATGGGGACATTACAGTCCACCCCTCCTAAAATTGCCTGTCCCCAAGCAATATCGACTACAAATAAACTCCTCCACCTGGATCCCAAATGAAGACCTGTGTAATGTCCCTGGTATTACCAACCAACTTTTGTAATGCCCACACCAAGGGCACAATTAACAAGAACTATGAAACTAAATCAACCTCAACAATAGGTGTCACAAGAACATGAACATCAAGTGGAAGCAACTCTAAAAACTAACAATGTTTGCTTTCCAAAACTGCACAAGATAAGCTACCAAACATATCATCTAACACATGCGCAACTGAACTATGCATCTGAGACAAATCATGTACATGAGAACCTGAAATGAGACTACCAACGATGCAAACCATGTATATGCAATGAAACCTACCAGGGAACACCAACCAGAACTCAGATGCACACAAAGGATCCCTCAACATACTCGCTAGTGTCCCACATAGTATACCTAGATTCCAAATCCAGGGTAGAAATCTGCCATGTAAACCTCCCTCAGACTTTCGCTGCTCAACACTGATTGCCACTTCACCATGCGAGATGTGGTAAAGCCAACCCATGGGACCTATCCAAACTGCAACACTAACACTGTCATCACCCAGATCCCAGTGCAATCTATACATACATTCATTTGTACTATGAAGATAGGAGTACTTGGAAACATCTGCTACGCAACATCTCTCCACAACCTCTACTAAACCCTCATGAATGTGATATCCAACTAAACCATCATTCCCATTGTCACCATAGTCTCTCTGAAGCCATGTATCCAAAGATAGCCTATGTGTCATAGGAGTAACAATCTCCACCGGATACACATCAACATGATGGGAAACTGAATACTGCTCAAGCAAGTAGCCACCAACAATCAACTGAATTAGGTACTTGTAACTGCTAGTTCCATCTACTGAAGATGGTAACTCTCCATCCCAAAATGGATGGTATAATCTTGAAGCCAATCCACACTAATGCATCATCAAGTCCTCCACGTGTGGATCAAAAGAAAAGTCATAAGCACTCCTCACTATGTAGTTGTGATAAAATGCTCAAACCTCGGTCAAGGGCTCATCTCTAACAATACTGGAATCATGAGATGACTCCAATATCCGACCCTGAACAATTGATTGGGTAGGGGCTCTGGTAACCCTCTCTGCAAACCCAATCATAAAATCTCTATTAGGAAGCATTGCAGTCATAGTATAAATAATTACTCCCACACCACGCCTGATGGCGAGAGAACCTTGGATGAGAGTATCCTTAGTGGCTCCAAACAGAGCCTCTCAAAACTCAAGACTCTCAAGAAGGAACTCAATAAATGAATCTGTGCAGTAAAACAATATAAGGCTGAGCCAACCTTATCCTCTAAGACCTACAGTTGATCACTCTGAATCTCAGAAATAACAAGCTAGCGTTCAGAATCAGCTGCATGGGATGAAGTAACATATTTGCTTCTAAGAGAGGGAAACAAATCTACATGAGAGCCATACTCCCAACTAGATGACACTATGAGAGTTCCATGTGAAGTGGATGGAGTAACTTTTTGTACTAACACACAACTCTTTGGAGAGTCCACCACTGCCACAAAAGAGCTATCAACAATATGACCTATATCATCTGTCATAGCACTAACCTCAAGAGAACCTGATGCAACAAGTGGCTCTTTGCTGCTCTCAACCCAAATACTCATCCCAACTAAGTCACTTGTACCTGCATTAGTGACGGATGTAACCACATCCTCAAGACACCCATCACTACAAACCGTGGGTGTAAACTCATCAGCAAGTGATGCTATAGGAAACTCAACTGTATCCACAAATGGTGAAGACTGTGCTAAACTCAACGCCACGATAAGTTCCTCAACCTATGACTATGACTCATGAAGGGATGACTGAGCACTCTCCAATGAGTCCATAGTCACCTCAAGCTCATGGGTGAGCTCATAAAACTCCTCCTCCTTTTCCTTCAGTGCATTGCATCAAGTGCAAACCCACTCGAGAAGATAATCCCTATCAGCAAGTAACTGCAAGTAATTTTGTTCACCGTGCTCATATGTCTCAGGAGTACTCCAACCAAAGGTCGCCAATATTTGTCAAGCGACATCAAAATGCTCTAAAGCTGTAGCAATCATATCATCATTAACCTTCAATTGCCTAGCCAGATAATGATACCCCTGTGACTCATTCTTTCCACCCAAATCTGCACTATGGTATGAAACCAAATCAACATCACTCACCTTGTGATCAACAACATCATGTGTGCAATCAATTATGCACACATCAATATCTAAGGTATTGCTGCTATGTACCTCGTAGGATGGCTCAATTGGAAAGGTAGAACTTGTTGTTATGACAATATATTCACACACTTCCACTTCCAATTTAACTACATGGCCATCCAACTCATGATTCTGGGATTCTATGCCAAAGCATGAATCTTCAAACTTGTTTTCTAAGGCCTGATCTGAAAAATCAGACTCTAAATGACATGAATCCACATCACACATTACCCCATTAGTACCCAAATATTGAGTACCCTCATGCAGAAACTTAATAGAAGCATCTTGCACATGTGTAGTCACTGCTCTCTCATGCTGATGCAAAATTTTATCACTGCTATCATGTAGATCTAAACTCTTATGAGCCAAAATTCCCATGCAATCCTCATTCCTAACAAGTGTATCACGAGTATCAATACACAAGGTCACTCCCACAACACTTTCTAAACTTTCCATGACTTTCAAATCATCATTACACTCAAGTGCAAGGCTGTTGTCATGAAAATCAGACTTTTTATCATGACTGATAACAACTTCTTGAGTACCAATAATCACCACATTCTCTTCAAGTTTCACAGTTTTATCCTTAAAAATAGATGTCATAGCAGTTCTATCAATTTTTATAGGGTGTGAAATCAATTCATCCAGCTTCTTCTAGTTTTGTTTTAACTTTTCCAATGAGGAATACACTTGCTTCATATTTTGGTCCCACTGATTCTGGGTACTTGAAGTAACCATGATTAACTAGCTAAATCAATCTACCCAACAGGTTGGCAGGAAACCGCTCTGATACCACTGTAGTATCCCTTGGCTAATTTGACCCTATTTCGCTTATTTGAACCCCAAGGAATATTGTCAAACACTTGGCATACAATGTTTGAAGCCACTATGGTGAATTCTTTATTTATCTTCTTTGGGTTTGTAGGCTGCAAATGAAGTTATGGAAAGCTTCTAACAATGCAAAGTTGTTATAGAAATGATATGCTAGCTGTTTTAGATCTTTACACACACATGTAATGACTGAAATTAACTAGTACAATTAGTTGACATTAAGACAAACACTTGTCATGCATCCCAAAGTATACCTACAACCATTAGGCATTTAAACAAACAGTTGGCATGAAAGCTAAGTGGTTGATCAATGTTGAATGCCAGCATGAATGTGGAATATGCAACTTATATCTCCATTAAACATATGCAACCTCCAAGTATTTCATGATATAATCATAATAGAAAATGATGCAATGAAGTAATGATTTTCTAATACAATGACCATAGATAGAAAACCTGGAATTTCAATGGCTGCCTTGATATATTGGTTTGATTCTCCTCATATGCAAAGCCCTTGTCAAATATATAGTTGTTCACCTTTCTAAATTCTCTTCTATAGAATTCGAACTACTATAGCGCACTATTCACATGCACTGTTCATGACACTGTAGTGCATTGTTCATGCACACTATTCATGTGCACTGTTCATGCGCACTGTTAATGACACTATAGTAGCAAATAAACCCTCTGTATGATATTCTAAGTCTGCCATATACATATGCCCTCAGCTATGCCAATAAATCTGAAAATAAATCTCTAGTGAACACAATGCCAATTGATATCTCCATTAATACTCAACATTTTTGAACACCATGTGAACTGGGAGCTGACATGATGAAGCTACATATGAACATACCCCTTTACTAAAAATAGAAGGGGTCCATCTCTAACATCTCAAACTTACTATAAATAGTAAATATAGAAAATGAAGTCCAAATGATACCAAATGAAAGCCAAATCGAAACACAATGAACTCTGGAAATGATACAAGCCTCAGAAGACCCTCTATCCACACTCATTAGCCTATGAGGGTCAGAATGATAGGCTAATCACCCAAAAACCATGTCTTCTAAAATGGGGACATTACAACCTTAGATTATTTCCATCTCATATCCTTTCTTGGTCTTCCATAGTCTTCACATTTTCCTTTTGTCTTTCATTTTAGCCAAGGTTAAGTTCATGGTTGAAACCCATTCCTAAAGGTCTAGATGAGAAGCCAAAGAAGCTCTAAGATCTCTCAACATGAGTATCTATGAGTTTGATGGAGATGAATTTTACAACCCATTTGACAATAGCAGTAATATACTAGACAATGACAATGAGAACAATAATGACAATGAAAATGCATCTATCACTTCTATAGACATTTTTGTATTAGCTATCATAAAAAACCATTACATAGCATCAACAAAACCTAAGTTCAGCAGTATCAAGGGCACCAGGGGAAGGTGCAAGCACACAAATATATATATAGTTATCGGGCACCTCCGCTATAACAATGATGATTATATTAGATATACATATTTGTAAACAAAAATATCAGCAACAGTCTATGTAAGAAACATATGCATCAGTCTAGGAAATTGAGATTTCAACATCCGGTGAAGTGTTGTTTCCCAGTGGGGGGATCCAGTCCACCCACCTGAAGTTTCCATCCTGCCACACTTCCACTCGACCATCAAGTATGTCTTGTTTATTGGGGTGGGAGGTGCGCTCATGAATCAGGTCATCTTCCTCCTAAGTAATCTCTATGTGTATCTGCCTATGCTCCAGGTGCTTCATAATAGCCACTAGTGCTTGCTCAAATGTAGCCTTGCCCGGTTCATCCCTCTCCCAAGTGAATCCATGTGATAATTCTTGGATGTAAACAGTAGTAGCCCCCTCCTTGATCCACTTGTCAAACTTGTCTGAGTCTAGCTTAAGTATAACAATGACCTGCATAGAAATAGAGTAAACAATGAGTCTCCTAAGAGACTCAGTGAGGTGCCTGGTATTGCTATTAAAGATGTCATCATTACGATACTTCCATATAAGCCAAAGAACTTCCAAAGGAAAACAAGACCAAAAGATATTTGCAATTCTCCTACAGCCCTTGATATAACCTAGAATAACATCTATGTATTCAAAAGAAACAGATTCCAAGTCAAAACCAAACAATCTCCATATTTCTTTTGCAAAATAGCATTCCAAAAATACATGTTTCACAGTTTCAGGCACTCTGCATATGTTACAACTTCAGAAAGCACCCTCCTTATCTTTTATGGGGAGTTTATTTAACAGCAGGTGCTAGCCGAAGAATTTATTTTTTGGTTCATTATGAGCCATCCAAAATTTACAAAGGCTATCTTTGCAGGCTTTTGGTTTCCAGTTTAAACCCCAACATTTGTTAAGGTGCAGAAAAATGGTATCAGCCTCAGTGAGTGAAGAGTAAATGCATTTGGCTGTAAGGGAAGGGAGAGGTGTGCCATCAATCCAACAAAGTGCAGAAGCGGGGGGGCGGAGGAGAGGGGGGTGAGAGGGGGGGAGAGCAGAGGATAAGGCCATTTTAAGTATGTTATAGGTCCTACTCTGGGATGTCGGGATAGAGAAGGTAAGTGTCAGTTCCTCCCACGATCTCAGTTGGTCATTTTGAAACAGATGCTCAAACTATTTAATACGCATATTATGCCATTTCAATGCAGAACGACCTTGGAGAGTGGCTAAAGGTTTTCTATTATGGAATAGATTCCACCATATTGATCTGTTATCAACAATATGCCCCTATACAGTGCCATTTACTTTGATATGTACCAAGTATTTCACATGTTCCCAAGCCTTCCATAGGGACTTAAAGATATCAGATCCAGCCGGAGATACCTCAAACTATCCAATAAGAAGGTCAAGAATGGGGAGATCTTTCCATTTCTTGGTTTTCTTAGGGACTGAGCATATAATGTTATTTCTTATAAGAACTTTCTATGACTCATTACCTTCCATGGCCTTAAGAATCCACTTGGAGGTGAGGTCCACTTCCATAGACATTGAAGGCATGCAGTGTAATATAATATTGCATATGGTAAATCAATTATATTCATGTTTTCTTAGAATTTTCTTATGTTATTTTCACTATGTTGAACTCTATGTTGCATGGTTGGAGAGTCCTATCTGGACCCTCCATCCATGAATACACCAAGTGGTATTAGAGCACACTTTGAGTCCTTGTAGAGCAGAGGTATTCCTTGTGGTGAGTAGATTGCCAACCTAAGGCACTCTACAATTATTCTCAATCAATCAAGGATTGTGAGGAAATTGAGACCTTGTAGCCAGATCATCGCATTGAGGCAGTTGCACCAGATCCAAGGAAAATATGTCACTGAGGAGAATACATATTATGGTAAACATCATTGATAGAATTGATGCAATGATGGAGATGATGAGATAAATGAGATTCCAATTAGATGTTGTATAAGAAGATAGAAGGATAGGCCTAAGCCATAGATATGAAAGTGAGAGTGATGATAAATTAGACCAAAACCAAATTGGAGACGATTCTAGAAAAGAGGAAGAAGAATATGATCAATTAAAGATGATGAAAGCTATTTAAAATATTAGAAAAAGACATAGAATTGAAATTCAAAATTGTGTGGAAAAGTTAAACCTTAAAGAATTGATTGATTGGATAAATGATATGGAGGAACACTTTGAATATGAGAAAATTCAAGATCTAGAAAGTGTGAGATTTGGAAAACCCAAGATTAATGGTTGTGCTACTTTATGGTATAAATAAGTTAAGTTGGATAAGAATAGGAGAGGAAAGGAGAAAATCACAAAATGAGACATGATGGTGACAAAATTGAAGGATAAATTCATTATTACTGATTATGAGCTTGAAATGATAAAGAGACTACAAAACCTTAGACAAAATGAGAAAATATAAAGGAGTACATTGAAGAATTCTACAAAGTGATTATTAGGGTTGGATATAGTGAAGCAAGTAAAGAAAAGGTTGCATGGTACATCAATGGACTAAGGACAAAAATTCAAGAAGAATTGAATTTGGTAAGGATAACCACAATTGAGGAGGCATTCCAATTTTCACTGATGGTTGAGGAGAAATTAAACAAGAAATTTGAGTAGATACAAAGGTCCATAAGAGGAAGATTTTACAAAGGCAGAATGCAGTCCAAACAAGGGAAATCTTATGTCAAGCAAAACAAAAATATATTCCCTACCATTGTAAAAAAATAGAAAACAATCAATGCTACAATGGGAGAGATGAAAAAAACTCCTACTACTATGACAAGGGAGGCTATAATTCCTTTTGCAATGATGAAGACAAGAGATATGTGAGTAGATATGAAGGAAGACCATTCAAAGGAACCTATTTCAAGTTTGGAGGTGAAGTGCATAGAGTATTTGAGTATCATCAATGAAGTACTAGTAAGAGAACTGAGAACAATGCAAGAGTAGTGTATGTGGAAGAAGAACCTGTTAGATAACACTTATTATAATAATAAATAAAGGATATTTTATAGAGATTGTTAGTTTTAGGATCATGAAAGGAATGGATTATGATGGAATTGTTTTGGAAATGTATGAGCAAGTAACTAGAAAGCCCACTAAACTAATAGTCACACCAAAGAATTAAGGCCATGTATATGTTAGAAGTGAATAAAATATAAATGGTGTAGCAAAAAATACAATATAAATGAGTCATTTCAATCAATGAAATATCTTTAATGTTCTTATTGCATTATGAAAGTACATAAAAAGGAAATGTGTTGGGATCTCCATCTTTGGAGTATTTTTAGATTGAAGAATTATTCTAAAAAATAATGTTGAAATGGGGAGTAGAATAGAAAATTGATAAAAGTCATTTACAAATAAGTATAGATGGATTGTGTTTCTAATTGCCAAAACATTACAAATAAATTCAAAAGGTATTACAAGCTTGAATGTTTGCATGTCAAATAAACTAGTACTTAAGAATAGTTTAAATCTTTGAGTTGGGTACCTCTTTGTTGCTTGTTATGAATGAAAGTTGGTAAGAAGTGGATCTATAAGAATAGGTGTAGCAATGTTCATAATATTACAAAATATAAGGAAAAGCGAGTTCCAAAGGTTCAACCTTTAAAGCTTCAATATCATCTTGTGAGTCCATTCCACATTAAGGTGGGGCATATTGATTTAAGTGATTTTGGCATACATTTTCATGCAACTTATAATTCACCAAGGTTTCTTAAGTTCATATGATTGTTATTTTTAGATTCATTGTTTTTAGAGTTTTGAGATGTAAACTAATATTGCATGGTCAATACATGAAAGAAAATAAATAAATTTGTTATTAATTACTTTACTATTATTTTTCATATTGTTTCAAGTATAGTCTATATCAAACTCCTCTATGTTGAAGCACCATGAATATGCAAACATTTTATAAATTGAATAGAAAAATATTTTTTTAATAATTTTGTGTGTGTTTCCCTCTATCTCCATAGAGTTTCTATACTTGCTTAGATTTATTTTCTGCAATTCTTGAAAATATTGATTCAACCATTTCTCCTTACATAACTTGAATAAGGCTTTTACATCTATCTACCTATTTTCAAAGGTAAGAAAATCATTCTCTACTTGTATGAAGACATTATATATTATTTAGTCAATAGACCTGGACAACTTATTTTGTAGTAAATCTCATACATTTTGTTTTAATTTTTGTGCTACAACATATGTTCTCTTTGTATTTTTTTTATTGTTGTATACTTCTACACATCAACAAAATACCTACATAACATTTTATGATTTTTGAAAACTTCATTTTCTAAATTGTTATATATCTAGTTTGACATTTTTTCTTTTATAAAATCTATAGAGTATTTACAAATGTAAAGAGAAATGAGCCAAAAGAGACAATGAATTTGTTTTAATCCAACTTTGAAAACAAAGTGAAAGAAAGAATTCAATGCTTTCTAATCTAACTCCTCCAATCCTGCATAAACAAACAAACAGTTATTCCAAAAAATAAAAATAAAATGTGGTATTGGTGGCCTTCTACAAGCCTAGGTTTTGATTTTCGGTTACAATAAAAAAAATTACACCTCTCTGTTGCAATAGTGTCACTCTATGTAAACAAAGAAACACTATTTAACACGAAAGCGTTAAAGTGCAACCTGTGTGGCAATTTAAACAAAAAAGTTAGTAGTTTTGTAGAGAAATCTTGTGTTGGATTCACGTCGAGTTCACCAAATGATGCTCTGCAAAAGGGATTAGAAAATCTGCTTGAAGGCAACACACACAAGAGCACAAGAAACAAACGTTAGTGTTAGCAACAAAAGATTATCCTAAACAGGCATATCAAGAGAGATATTAAGCATAAAATAGAAAGCATATAAACATAGAATAAAATAGCTAATCAAGATGCTCATAGTTGCTCCTCCCTTGTTCCTCTGCTCTCCAAGTCCCACATGAGTGTAGGTCTCAACTTTTAGCACTAGCCATGGATGCCATATGGAGATTCAAGATGGTTGAATATGATAAGCAAATACTATGCAAGTGTAGATAGTGATGCTATGAAAAATCTCTATTCTAATAGCAGTATAACAACAATACTCTAATTCTTCCTTCTTTGCTTGAGGAGAAGGGTTCTATTTATAGAAGAAATGGGGAAATGAAGGGTTAAGATTGAGCAATCTTAACAAGGTTAAGTATTGAAAGATATTCAATCCATGTGAGACTTTCAACCCAATCCCATTTTGACAAGTGTCACCATGAGCAGGCTTGAGAGGAGAGATAAGGAGCATTAAATGCTTGAGGGGACATGATGGTTACCCTAGGGGGTTGGGTTAGGGTTAGGTTAATGGATATTCCTTTTATCCAAGGGATACATGAATGTGCAAGGGTTAAATGGTTACCTTAGTCAAAGAAATAAATGCTTTGAGGAGACCCATGAGTCAAAAGGATGGTGAAGTTAGAGGAAAGTCTCTAACCAAAGGTAAAAGGTGAGTTAACCATAAATGGTTATGTAAGAGCCTTTAATGGTTTGGAAGAATTTAGAGGTTAACCATTTGAAGACATAAAGTCTTTAATGCCTTTCAAAGACTTTGAGGGCTTTGAGAAGTGACTCCAAATTGCTTAGTAATGTGACAATATTTAGGGGGTGAATTAGGCTAATTAGAGGGAGTTAGAAGAATCTAGAAGGGATTTAGGCATGCAAGTGGATTTTGTAGGAGAATGCAAGTGGGAGGAATTTTGGGATTTTCAATTAAAATAAAATCATTTATTTCAATTAAATAGTGTAATTTGCATTTGGATAGATATTTAAATAAATATTAATTTATTTAAATGAGAAAAAGGAAGATAAAGCATTAAATGCTTGAAGACTTTAAGGGAAACCTTTAAAGGCTTAAGAAGACTCTAGAAGGAAGCCATTAAGTTTGAAGAATTTAAGGGAAACCATTAAAGGTTTCAAGTGGGTGAGGATAAATAGGATTTTAAATAAATAATTTATTTAAAATAGTTGTGCAACTTGCATTTGTAAGAAAATGCAAGTGGGTGGAGGATAAAGGTGATTTAAATAAATGTTAATTTATTTAAATGTGAGAGATGAGATTTTGGGGGTTTTAAATAAATATTAATTTATTTAAATGTGAGAGAAGATTTAATTAAACAAATATGATTTATTTATTTAATTAATGGTCTGAATTTGGTTAAGTGAATTAAATCAAATAAATTGAATAATTTATTTAATTAATAGGAGAAGAGGGTTAAGATGAATTAATTAAATATTAATTTAATTAATAATTGATTGATGGTTAAATAATCAAATAAATACTAAATATTCATTTAATTAGTGGATAGATTTATGTGAATACATTTGCCCCTCTTTGAGACTATGTGGTTTTATCGCATCGTTTCAAAGAAAGAAAAATAGGTGTGAAGAAATATGCCCCATAAATGTTAATTTAGTGGGTGGTATGCCCCCTTGAGAGATGGGATGAAAAATTTCAAAAAATCGGGTGATCTCTCGAAAAAGAACGAGAAGTGGAGGGGAAGTAGAATAGAAGAAACTAGCAATAACGGTGAAAGAATGGAAGAAAACATAGTGAATATGGAGAAATGGCAAGCCAATGAGTACTCGTAGGTTATGTAGGAGATACGGTGGAAATGTGGTGTTGTGCTTTTGATTGATACTGTACAATTGATCAAAATGGTTGGACAATCTGGTACAATCAGTTTAATTGCCCCGGTCAAGTCAAAGCATGACAGTTGATGTCAGTTGTTCGCTTGGACAGGATAAAGTCTGAGTAATTGAATCAAAGTGACCTGATGGTGACTTAGACAATTGATGTAATTGCCTGATGAAGTCAAGGTATTTGAAGCAAAATACTCGTTGAGACTTAGACAATTGATGTAATTGTCTGTTATGATTGTGTTTGATTGGTTGATCAATTGATAGTGCGTGTGTGTGTGATGGATGGTTGTGGTGAATCATAGCAACCTCGTTGAGACTAGGTCATTATGATGAATGCTTGTTGTAGTCTAGGTTTTCCATAATTGATTACCTGTTGAGACCCGAAGATACTTGATCAGAGTATCTGTTGATAGTCTAGGTGTGTGTGAGTCGATGTGCCTGTGTAGACAGAGTAATTGGCTTGATTGGGTTAATGGGAGATGATTTAGGGTATGTGATGCTGATTATCAAAATGGGGAGGGTGGGGGGGGTTCGATGTTAGATAGAAGAAATGGAGGACCTATGACGCATTCCTATGGAAGAAGAGGAAAATAGAGTATCTATTGTCATTACTATGTATGAATGATATGCAACTATTATGAATATATGGATGGATGGAATGCAACATAATGCAATATATACAGATGAGATGGAATGATGATCCATAGTACTTTATTTTTCATCATTGAGCTTTTGAATTGTTGTAAGAAAATACAAGCAACTTGACATAATGATTCAAGATGCCCTGGCTATTCCTTACATGGATTTTGATATAGCAAGTTAATACAAGCAACTTGATATAATGGATCATGAGTATTGCTTGTGGAACAGACAAGGATCATCTCCTTTCATGCATGACTTGGAACATCCTCCTTGATCTTAGGCTAATCATATTCTGAGACAAGTTCATACCGTAATAAGAGATAAAACCTTTATCCAGTTTGGATGAGGCAGGAGGAACCAAAGATGGAGCATTGTACCTATAAGAAAACAAAATATATAAAGAATAAAGAATATGGATCCTTAATAATGGTTCATGCTCATATGGTTGAGGTATACGCTGTAGTCAGCAAGCCGTAGTGATCTATGACTGTATTTTACCTATGATCACGTAGCTTAGTGAACTTCCCACGTAGACACCATTAGTACATGCCCCAGAATTTCATCGAAATAATTTGCAGAAGACATACAAACAATGCTGCAGGAACCATCTCAGCTACTCTTAATCACTTGCCGATATCCCAGAGTAGCATAGGAACCTGATATATATAAATGAATGAATAAACTACAAATCAATCAAATATTTTGATAGCTTAAACATAATTTTCTTGTCAAAGAAAATGTCATCTTGTCTTTGTTTTGGTAAGGAAGGATGAATCCTTGTTAAGACAGTTTGTGTGTTGATGTTGGTTGTTTGGTTGATTTGATAAGTGATCATCATTTTGAGTATTTCACAATGTTTGTTTGGTATCAGCTCGGATGAGTATGTACAAGGTGTTGCCATGTTTTTGATTGATTTTTGATGTTTTTGGATTTTTGTGAGATAGTTTTCAAATGTTTTTGGTATTTTGATGATTGTTTTGAATGTTTTTGGATTTTGTGAGATAGTTTTCAATGAAGAACCCAATGAATCACAAGAAAATGTAGAATCCACTTCCATCAAATAGGTTAAGGGCATTGCCCCCAATTTTTTTTTTTTAGACATGACTATGGAAAAGCGGGATATAAGACACATGAAGTACTTTCTTGTTTGCAGATCAATAACCAGCCATGACTTTGGATGGATGGATGAGTGGATGAAATGAATGTGATCGCAACAAGTCTGAAAGACAATGGAGCCATAGCCTTTACGAGCGGCGCCTGTTTGCCAAGTTTTCACCATCGCACTTACCCAAGGTGCCACCGGAGTGGTTGTTCACCGTTTGGATTCATGATTTTTCTTTACTTTTTTGATGTTTTTGTATTTTCTTCAGGACATTTATTTGAATGTTTTTGGTATTTTGCCGATATGTATGGGAGCCTGATGATTTGTATAGCTTATGTATAAAACCGTTTGAGGTGCATGATGTTGATCGAATCTGCTAGGGGTTCTCCTTCTGAAGTAGCCAACTGATATACCCTGGACCCAAATACAGCAGTGATAACATATGGACCCAACCAATTTGATTCAAACTTTCCCTGATGTTCTCGGTTGGGTTGGTTACGAGGATTTTCTCAGAGAACAAGATCACCTACCTCAAATGTATGAGGTCTAACTCGATGATTATAGCTTCTACTCATGCGCTGCTGATAGGCTTTGAGGTGATTGTATGCAGCTTGTCGCTTCTCATCAAGTAGTTCTAAGTCTTGGAGACGAGATACTCTGTATGCTTCATCATCGATGAGATTGTGCAAGGAAACTTGTAGTGATGGTATCTCAACCTCGATAGGTAAAATAGCTTCTGCACCATAGACCAATGAGTAGGGAGTTGCGCCTGTAGGGGTTCGAATGCTAGTTCGATACGTCCATAGTGCTGGATTCAATTGAACATGCCAATCATGGCCGATATCATTGACTATCTTCTTTAGGATTCTTAATATGTTCTTGTTTGATGCTTCGGCCTGACCATTGCCTTGTGGGTAATAGGGAGTGGAAAAGCGGTGTTGGATGTGAAATTTCTCACAAAATTCACGAACATCTTGATTCTTGAAAGGAAGCCCGTTATCTGTGATGATGGATATGGGTACACCATACCGGCAGATGATGTAATTAAGGATGAATGAGGCGATCTGCTTGCCAGTGACTTGGGTAAGTGGAACAACTTTGATCCACTTTGTGAAGTATTCGGGTGCGGTAATAATGAATTTGTGGCCATTGGATGAAGATGGATGAATTTTACCCGCAAGGTCAAGGCCCCATTGACAATAGGGCCATGGTGTTGTGATTGGTTGCAATTCTTGTGGTGGTGCATGTATTAGGTCACCATGAACTTGGCATTTCTTGCACTTTCTAACAAAGTAGTATGAGTCTTTTTCCATGAATGGCCAATAGTATCCAGTTCGTATGATCTTCTTGGCTAGTGACGGGCCACTTGCATGAGTTCCACAAATTCATTCATGTACCTCTTCCAAGGCCTTTGTTATCTCATCTTGTTCTAGACATCAAAGGAGAGTACCATCAAGACTACGTCGGTATAGGGTTTCAACAATAATGGTATATCGAGCGGTTTGGCAAATGAAAGTTTTACGCTGGTTATTTGATTGGTTGGGAGGAAGGGTGTGATTGTGGAGATAGGTGTAAAACTCACTATACCATGGTGATTCAGAACCGACAAGGCAGCATATCATCTCGGATTTGAGGATATCATAAGAAGGAATCCAAAGCTGTTCTACCAAGAACTCGTAGCGTGTTGAATTATGTGGAAGATCTAGAAGAGATGCGATAGTAGCCATAGCGTCAGCAGCTCAATTTTGATCTCTGGGTATTTTCTCAAAGGTAATTGTAGTAAATGATGCCTTTAGACTATCCACCATTTGCTTGTATGGCATGAGTTTATCATCCTTGGTCTAATATTCATCTATTGCTTGTCGAATGACCAGTTGGGAGTCGCCATATACTTGTAGTTATTGTAACTTCCATTGTATGGCTAGCCTGAGTCCTGTGATCAAGGTCTCATATTTAGCTATGTTGTTTATGCATGGAAATGCATGCCTGTAGGACTTCAGGATGCTATCACCTTGAGGTGTGATAAATAGAATGCCTGCCCCCGAGCCATGCCTAGTGTATGAACCATCAAAGTATAGTTTCCATGGTTGTGCTTCTGTGATCATGAATATCTCTTCATCTGGAAAATTGGAAATGAGAGGATGATCACCTATGAGGGGTGCATTAGCCAACTGATCTACAATGACTTGTCCTTTGATAGCTTTACGGTCCACATACTCGATGTAAATTCACTTAGAATCATCACCCATTTGGCCAAGCGGCCTGTCAATGTTGCTTTACTCAGTAAATATTTGAGTGGATCAATCTTTGCAATGAGCTATACCTTGTGTGTTAACAGATAGTGCCTCAGTTTAATGGCTACCAAGATTACTGCTAGGCAAGCTCTCTCAATAGGGGTGTAATTGACTTCATAGCCAACCAGTGTGCGAGAGATGTAGTAAACAACACACTCTTTCCCTTCTACATTATGTTGTGCCAGTAATACACCCAATGTGGTACTTGTTGTGGATATATAGAGTAATAGAGGTCTACTCGGATCTGGTGGGATCAACAATCGTGTATTCATGAGATAGTCTTTAAGCATCTGGAATGCTTGCTGGCATCTGGCATCCCACTAAAAATGGATATTCTTGTGTAGCAGGTGTGTAAATGGGTGACACTTATCTGCCAGTTGTGCGATGAATCTGTGGATAGATTGGAGCCGCCCTTGTAGTGTCCTGAGCTGACTGATATTCTTTGGAGGTGGCATGTCCATGATTGCCTTGACTTTTGTTGGATCGACCTCAATACCTTTGCTTGAGACAATGTATCCTAGAAGTTTCCCTAAGGTTACTCCAAAGACACATTTATTTGGGTTGAGTCGAACATGATATTGTTCTAGCCTATCAAATATTTTCTCTAATATGTCCAAATGACCTTCTCTTGTGAGTGATTTTGCTAGTAAGTCATCAACATAATCTTCCATTATGGTATGCATCATATCATGGAAGATAGTGGTCATTGCTCGTTGATAGGTCGCTCCTACATTCTTTAGACCAAAAGGCATTACATTCCAGTAGTATGTGCCCCATGGATATGTGAAGGCTGTCTTGTGCTGATCCTCTGGCACAATTTTTATCTGATTGTATCTTGAAAAAGCCATCCATGAGTGAAAGCATGGCATGTCCTGCTGTTAGGTCTACTATTATGTCGATGTTTGGTAGGGGGAAGTGATCTTTAGGACATGCCTTGTTCATATCTCTAAAGTCAGTACAAATATGGATGCCCCCATTTGGCTTACCGATAGGAACAATATTGGATATCCAATCTACATAATCAATTGGTCTAATGAAACCAACATCCAGGAGTTTCTTAAGTTCTTCTTTGACTAGTACTGCAATCTGAGGATGCATCTTGCGAAACTTCTGCTTGACAGGCTTGGCTCCTTCTGCTACTGTGAGGTGATGCATGACTAAATCAAGATCAAGACCAGGCATGTCTGCATATGACCATGTGAAGTTGATCTGACACATTTTGAAGAATTCAACAAACTTGGGTTGTTCCTCCAGAGTCAAAAGAGATGCCAGATGTATGTGGTGAGGAGTTTCAAGAGTCCCCACGTTGTATTCTTTTGTTTCCTCGATCAGAATCGTTGATCATTCCTACTATGTACTAGAGGGGAGAATGTCAAACCTTTCATCCTCAGGAACCTCAGAGAGGTTTTCACCATTGGATACACTCTTTCTTTTTACTCTTGTGGGATCAAACAGTGCCACAATGTGGTTTTCACTAGAAGATCCATGTTTTATGGTTATATTTTTGCAGCTGAAAGCTTTGGCATCCGCCCCAAAGTATGCTACGCTATTAAGTTCTTTGGTGAATCCAGATTTGTGATCCCCGCTTGGTATGTTATCCCGTAAGTCCAAGAAGTCAATAATTGCCTCATCATTTTGGAAGTGGTCAAGACATGGGGGATTAGGTTGGTTCCATTCGATGAGTTCGGGATGGATAATGGGCATTACTTCATCAATTAGGTTAAGTTCAGTGAGGGTTAAGACGTTATGGTGAAGGTCATTGATGGTACTCTCCCTGTCAGAATCAGGTGTAGGATGAGATGTAGGGTCTGTGGAAGATGTTTCCAGCTTAGGAACCCAAGAAGTCTTTATCTGTGCTTCTCTGTAAATAAGGATGTCTTTGCGGGGTGGAGGTAGTGACGTGTCATCCTCATCTGAAGTGTTAAGCTACACTGAATCAAATTCCCACTCATGCAAGTCAGTTTCTGAGTTACTTTCTAGTAACCGGTCCCTGTACCATATTGGGATATCCTTTGAGTCAAATACTGCAGGTGTGATTGGTTGATGTACCTGTGTAGATAAAATGATCGGTGCTACAGGAAGGATGATGGGGATCAATGAATCTGATACGGGGAGTATTGGTAGTGTTGACTCTGCTGCTTCTACTGGAACCGCTGGTGTTGTAGATGCTGCTATGGGTTCTAATATAGTTGCTACTGGTAATGGTGCTATTGATGTTATTGCTGCTGTTGATGGGATCACTGGTTTGATTAGCGGGATGATGGTTATTGTAGGCGGTTGTGTCAGGATTTTTAGCCTCAATGGGGTAGTTGTGATGGTGTTTGATGCTGCTTTTATAATAAAAGGTGTCCTCTTTGCAATAGGCTGATATAGTGGTTTGCTAGGTTTTCCTTTGAATATGAGCTTAGGAAGGATCTCCTTTTGAAAGCCTAAGCCTGTATTATCCTTGGGCTTTAATTCCAGCAGCAGTGGTTCATGTCTTCCTTGTTTGAAAGGTCCCAAAGCACTCTGACCATCATAACACAATCTTTGCATAATGAGGAGGCCTTTGCCACACTGATCCATGGGAAGTGTAGCTTGCGGTATATCGGTGGTGATGGGATCTTTATAGATCCATTCTGCTAAGTCCTCATCTCTCTTTTCTTCTTCTTGACTCTTTCCCATGATGAATGGCGTCAAAGGACATGCTAGCTTGTCTAGTGGTGTTTGAAGTAACCGTTGAGGTTTTCCATGTGTTCTAGGAGAAGAAGGCATTTGTCCCACACAAAAGAGTTGGCTCAAATTATACTCCCCAGGACCTTCCTCTGCTATTTTCATCTTGAGCTTTTCTTGCTTGGGTATAGTGGTGTTTGAACTAAAAAGAGAGGCTGGACTTACGTATGATGTGGAGGAGATGGCTTCTCTATTGTTGGGAACGGTAATCTCTGGTTGATGACTTATGTTATCACAATATGCAAAGGGGTTTGCATCGCCTAGGATGGTGATTTCTACACCATTATGTGGGAACTTGATAAATTGATGGTAAGTGGATGGAATGGCTTGCATGGCATGTATCCAAGGTCTCCCCAACAACAAATTGTATGGCAGAGGAAGGTCTAGAACCTGACATATGATGTGCTTCACCACAGGGCCCACTCAGATTTGTAATACAACAGCTCATTTGGATGAATGCACTGCATCGTCATAAGCTTTGATTGTGATCTTCTTGCGAGGATCCACTGATTCAATGGCATATCCTAAAGCTGTGACCAATTGTAGTGTACAAATATTCAGGCCTGCTCCATTATCAATCAAGACTCGCTTGATCCTATGCTGGTTGATAAATCCTTCAATGTGTAGTGAGGCGTTATGAGGTTGCTAGAAGGATGAGTTGTCTCTTTCAGAAAAAGTGAGACAAGGGGATGATCTTAGACTTCCAACCATGGCTTGGAATTGATCTGTATTCAAGTTAGCAGGGACTGATGCCTCTTGGAGAGCTTGATCCAAGATTGTTTTATGAGATGGAGATAGGCGCAATAGCTCTAAGATAGATATCAGTGCAGGCGTTTTGTCTAATTGGTCCACAAGGTTATACTGTTTTGGGATAGAGGTGGTTCCTTGTGGAGCTGCTTTTATGGTAATCTTGCTACGACATGTAACAAAATTGCAAGTGGAGTTGGGATTTTTGATGGTAATAGTTGCAATTTGTTTGCTGGCATCATATACGTGATTCATAGTGTAATTATACGCTGCTTGCATATAATCAGTGGTGTCTGTGTTTCTCCTTGAAGTGGAAGGACCCCTTTGATCTTGTGATGGAAGTGGATTTTTGAACATCAGATGATCATTGTTTGTTGTCTTTGGGTCGTGTCCTTCGATTTCGATTTCCCCTCAGTCAATAAGATCCTGAATAAGATCTTTTAATCTATGACAATTGCTTGTCTTGTGTCCTCTCCCTTGATGGAAATCACAATGTTCAGTATCCCTCCACCATGCAAGTTTGAATTGAGGTTCATAGTTTGATGTTTTGGGTAGGGTTACCAGATTTTGAGAAACTAGTTGTCGTAATACTGTTTCGATGGGTTCCCCTAAGGGAGTGTATGTTCGCTTTTGTTTTTGTTGACGAGGTTTGGGTTCGTCGTGAGATGTAATGCGGCCTTGATTGGGAGGAGCAAGTGTGTTAGTCTGAGGTGGGGGATTCTGTCCTGCAAATCAAACTATAGGTTGCGCACTTTTGATAGTTCTTGCATCCACGATCCCGTCGTTGACAACATTTTTGTTTTTGTTCCAGAAGCTTGGTTTGTCACTATTGAAGCATGGGCGAGGACCATCCTTTGGTTCATTATAGATTTTGATAAGTCCTTTCTTGATGAGAGCCCGCTCACATTTTAAACCTTTTGTGATCATGTCATTGAAAGAATCTGTGTCTTTGACATCCAGGTGAAATTCCATTTCTTTGTTTAATTTGGAAATAAATATTTCCACTAGTTCTTGTTTAGGTAACTGAAGAGAACATCTACTAGACATTTGACGCCATCGTTGCAGGAATACTGAGAATAGTTCACTTGGATTTTGTTTAGTGTTACATAGATCAGCCATGGTGATATCACATTCAATGTTATGAGAGTAATATGCCAAGAACTTCTGAACTAGCTCTTCAAAGGTCCTAATGCCACCTGGTAGTTGGGAAAACCATGATGTGGTTGTTCCTCCCAAGCTTTGGGGAAAAAGGCGCATTAGGTATGTATCTTCATATGCCACTTCGAGGCAAGCTAAATGGAATTCTCTAACATGATCATGAGGATCTCCTTTTCCTCTATTCAAACTTGGGTGTTTCGAACCCTCATGGAAAAGGTGCCATATAAAGATTCCTATCAAAGGGATAGGGACAAATGTCATTGAGTGAAAATTGATTAGTCTTTACGCCACTACGAAGTTGTTGGATGATATTTTCCACTTGTTGCCACAACATCTCTATGTCATTCGGAGGAGGAGGAGGTGGGTTGCCTTGAGGAATGTTATATCTGATGGGATCTCTACCTCTTTCTTCTTCATGGCGACTTTGTCATTCTGATGCTTGTCTTAGTTGTGCAAGATCAAATTCAGAGGGGAGTTTGGCTCCTTCTTGAGAAAGCTTTAAAAAGTGAGCATTCGCATTGCTCTGGAGTATTTCATCAAAAATTTTGTTAAAGAGAGTGTTGTGTTGAGCCCTTTCTATTGTTTTGGGAGTAGGAGTACTTGGGTTTTCGTCATTAGCGTTTCCCCCAAGTGCTTCTTGAAATTCATTAATATTTTCCTCCTCTTCTTCTTCAATTTCCATTTCTCGTTGCCTTGACTGTGATCGGGTATGAGCCATTTTGTTTATGAGTTTTTGTTGAAGTTGGGTGAAAATGATGATGAGTTTTTGATGAAATGAAAGATCGATGGTTGGTGTGTTGTTTTACATGTGGATCTCTAGTACTTAAAGGTAGATATTACCAAAGTTTTCTTCTTTGAATTGCTTGTTGTGTTTGATAAGGTTTGATGTGATAAGGTTTAGAGAAATCTGAGATGTGTTACAGACTTAACTACCTAGTAATGAGAGGATTCACTCATAAACTAGTTTTAACCTGCGTAGATATGTCTCTTAGGATGAGCTTATCCTAGATGTAGAAACAATCTAAAAGTGATGTTTTGTTGTTTGATTCAAGCAATATCCAAAAGAGAATTTAGGACAAGAACCTCTTAATGTTTTGAGAGTTTGAAAATGAATGAGATGATGTGAAGGTGAGAAATGGATGAAATGTTTAACTTCAATAAAAGCTTTGTGTCACAAATGGAACAAATTCTACCTCTTCCCTTTCGGGTGTTGGTGGCATTTCTCAAGCCACGTTGTATGTGATACAAATGTCTGGGAAGAAGTTGGGATTGATCTTGCCTCCTTGGTTTTTGTGATAACTCAAAGCTCTATATTGCATAAAAGCTCTGCGGTTCAATGATTCTGGATCAAATTCGTTTGATTTTCCTTGAAGATAAAGGCGCATGTGACGAAAAAAAGCTCTATGAGAGACAAAGATTTGTCTATTTAGATAGAAGAATTTATGCCTTTTGATTAAAGCCTTTGAGCTCAAGGATCTTCTTTTCAAGTTGATGTGTTGATGAAGTTTCTTCTTTCTCAAGATGTGAAGAATGGTCATATATTTTGATACTCTTCTTTGTTTTTGATCTTTTTGGTTGTTTTGAAAATATTTGGTTGGATGAATACTTGTTCTGAAATTTTGGATTTTATGATGTTTCTTTGACAAGAAAAAAAAGCAAGCACACAAACACAAGCATGTTGCCTCAAAGGCACAAATGAGTATGGGTCTAGATCAACCCAATCCTTGGACTTTTTATGACCCTTTCCTTTAAGTGTATTTTAGGTGTTTTTCTTTCCAAAGCTTGAAGTCGGCTCAATTTGCACTTGGTAGACTCAAAATGAAAACACTTCAAACTCTCTTTATCCCTAAGGTCAAATGGCCAGTTGCGATAAGTTCAACCCACATCTTGATATTTCTTCGGCTTTGGTACTGCATACCTTATGAATCCTGCCGTGGCAGGTAAGGATGTGATATACCAAGTCTTGCATGAGCATAAAAATTAGATGATCCCTATGATGGGGGAGTCACCACTTTCATCAAGCCACAAGTGACTTTTCAAAAATCTATGTTTCTACTCAAGGAAATATGTATGGTGAGTATCTTGGGAGCAAAACCTTCTATGCTCTTGCACTGAATTTATCACAAATATCCTCAATCAATAAAATGGGTGGGCTACTACTTAAAGGTGTTTAGTAATGTTCTATGTTTTTGGACATAAGTTCATTCTGTAGTGACTCACTTAAGAGACTTGTAACTTGTGGTGGGGCCCATTTGTCCTTTCGGCAAGTTACACTGTAGGAAAAGCTATACCTAAGGCTACAAATTTTGCTCTCACCTGATTTCTATAGCGGCTCGAAGGATTTACCGCGTGAGGTCATTCCCAAGAGTCATGTGTCTCTTGGCAGGCCTCTCTTAAAAATATAAACTTTGAGTGTTACTAACACTTTTCTCTTGCACCTAGGACCATGAAAGCCAAGGGAGAGGATATTGTGTGTTAGAAGTAGGACCACTCGACAAACTTTGCACAAGCGTGCCAAACATAAAAGATACTTGTTCTTTTTAACTCATCATTTGAAATGTGATCTAACTATTTGGAGATGTTGCTCCAACAGTCATGGTGTTCTTTTTATCCTTCAATGGCAAAATCTGTTGTAATCTAGGAACTTGAAATCCTGGTCAACTAAATTGAAAAAGACGTTTTTACTTCAAGTAAAATCGCTTTTGAACTTTGAAGAAAAAAAAATGGCTTGTTCTTTTTAGTTGGCCCCAAAATGAAATATTGATTGTGAATTTCCTTAAGTTGATGAAAGAAATGAAAGTTGTGTTGTTGATTTTAAGCACCAAAATAAAGATTGTTCCTAACTTGCAAATAAACTTTGAAGTTTGTGGTTCTTTTTAATTTGCAAGTGGGGTTCTTTTTACAAACCAAAACTAAAGATGTGATTCTTTTTATGATCCAAAATGAAAACGTGAGTTCAATTTTTAAGCCAAAAGAGACAATGAATATGTTTTAATCCAACTTTGAAAACAAAGTGAAAGAAAGAATTCAATGCTTTCTAATCTAACTCCTCCAATCCTGCATAAACAAACAAACAGTTACTCCAAAAAATTAAAAAAAATGTGGTATTGGTGGCCTTCTACAAGCCTAGGTTTTGATTTTTGGTTGCAATAAAAAAAATTACAACT
>NW_026729684.1:0-45722 GCF_030272615.1 Cryptomeria japonica | reverse complement strand
CCCTCTTAAGAGTGTACCATATCGATGAGACCTTTCCTTCAAGTGGATATCTAGGGATTTCCTCCATTAGGATCCTCTGCATATATTTGTTGGCCAAAATCCTGGCCCAACCTCGGTCTTGCTCAACATACCACCTCCAGTACAATTTAGCTGCAAGTGCTTCCCCAAAAAGAATAGACTGCCTTAACCCAAGCCCCCCCAATTGCTTCGGGCTACATACCAAGTCCCAATTGACCAGACTCCATTTGGAAGAGGTGAGATTACCTGCCCATAAGAATTGCCTATCCAGAGAGTCCAAACCCTGCAAGAACCACTTAGGACCCACCTGAAGCATACATCGATAGATCGGAAGAGCCTGAACCACCGACTGAATCAGTTGAACCCTCCCCGCAAAGGATAACTATATATGAGTCTAATGTTCAACCTTCACGTGGAATTTATCCAAGATCCCCTACTAGGACTCCCTAGGAGGGTTGCCAGGAGAAATAGGGATGCCCAAATACGTCAAGGGCAGGGAGCCAACTTGGAATCTCAAGATAAGAGCAATCCTCCTTTGAATAGATTTAGGAGTGTTGAAAAAGAGGATAGAAGATTTATCCTCATTGATCATCTGGCCAGAAGCCGCAAGATAAACATCCGGGACCTTATGCAAATTAGTAGCTTCATTAATTTGAGCTAGCCCCATAAGGGTTGTACCTTCCACAAAACTGCAAGTGAGACTGCAACTGCAAGTCATTACCCCATCTCCAACCCTAAATAGTACCCAGACCCACATTATGCTTAATCAACTTCCCCAGACCCTCAGCAAGAGGAATGAATAAATAAGGTGAGAGGGGATCCACTTGGCGTAGACCTTTAGAAGCACCAAATAGCTCAGTATGGTCTCCACTGATAAGCACATAGAAAGAGATGGATGTAACACAACTCATAACCCATTGGATCCACTCATCAGCAAAACCAAAATCCCTGAGGATCTCCTGAAGGAAGGACCACCAAACTCTATCGTACACCTTAGCCATATCTAGCTTGATAAACATAGCTTTTTCCTTGGAGATTGCCATAAAATGAATGGTCTCCATAGGAATGACCACCCCATCCATAATTTAGCACCCTTACACAAACCCACTTTGCTCCTCAGAAATAACATTCCCTAGGCACTTCTTCAATCTATCCACTATCAGCTTAGAGATGATCTTATAAATCACATTGCAGAGGAAGATAGGGCAAAGCTGGCCTAACCGGTCGCCCCCTTCACACTTGGGGATTAGAGCAATGAAGGTTGCATTCAATGCCCTAAGCATCTGCTTATTCCTCAGGGACTCCTAGACTACTTCCAATAAATCCAGCTTAATTATATCCCAAAACTCTTGAAAGAATTCAACCGGGAACCCATCTGGTCTAGGAGCCTTTCCTTTCCTCATGTGGGAGACAATCCTCTCAAGTTCTTCCAGCAAAATGGGATGCAAAAGCTTCTCATTCATCTCCCTCGAGACAAAAGAAGGGATGCAAGACAGAACCAAATTCTCCTCCACTGTTTCCCCCTAAGAGTCCTCCCTAAAGAGGGACTGGAAAAACTAGAGAGACTCCCTAAACATCTCTTGCAAGGATAAGCATTGCTCACCTTTGTCATTAACCAGAATAGGAATGGAATTTCTATGTCTTCTTGCTTTCACTAAGTTGAAAAAGAAACTAGTGTTCTTGTCCCTCTCATTCAGCCAATCAATACAAGCTCTTTGCTTCCAATATATTTCTTCCTTAAGCTCCCATTCCTTTACTGCCTTGACAGCCCTGTCTTCCTCTCTAAGCAATTCCTCAAACAAACCATGCTCTCTGATTTCATTGGTGATCCGATTCAACACAATCTGAGCCGCATTCTTCTCAAGAAAAATATTCCTGAAACCTTGTCGGTTCCACTGTTTAAGCTGAACCTTAACAAATTGCAGCTGCTTGGCAAAAGAGTACATTGCAGTGCCAAAGGCCGGCCTCCCTTTCCTCCACTAGTCCGCAACAAGAACCTACAAGGAAGGGTCCCAAAGCCACATAAGTTGGAATTTGAATGAAGGTGAATGGGCCACCCAAGCTGAAGACGAAACTAGCTTGATAGGCTAGTGATTCGACCCTCTCCAGTCCAAAATCTCAAAACTTGTGGACCACTCCCCGCCAATCCAAAAACAAGAAACCAGAAAATGATCCAACCGTTCAGCAATCCAATTCTCTCCCACCCTCCTGTTGTTCCAAGTGAACAAACCATTACTAGGCTTGATATCAACTAGCTGTAGCAAGGAGATACTATCCTGGAAAAGGAAAGAAGAAGTTTCCAATTGCATTACACCCCCCTTCTTTTTCACTCAACTCCAAGATGGCATTGAAGTCTCCTACCATAATCCAAGGATGAAAAGGGGCCAACCTTCACATACCAAAAACATCAGACCATAAGTTTTTCTTACCCTAAAGATTAGTGGGAGCATAGATATTCAAAAACAAGATGAGGTCCCCGGTCTCAAGACTAGATAGCACCCCGGATAACGAGGATCTGGAGGTAGCCCACCAGACAGGGTGGAACCTTAAAGGGTTCCAAAGATAGGCCACTCCTCCCAAGGAACCAGCTGCCCCAACACACTGACACTCACCTCGCCCCCACAGCTTTGGCATGAGACCCATCATTCTTTCCATTGAAAGTTTAGTTTCTTGCAAGAAAAGGACATCAGGTGAATGATTCCTAATCAAATCCCGAACAACTTTTTGTCTAGGGCCATTGTTCAAACCCCTTACATTCCATGAGAGCACAATCATTTAGGAGGGTTGGAAAAGTGTGAATCCAAAGTCTTCACTAACCCTGACTCAACCAAATTCTCCCGCATCAATTTGATCTTATCCAGATCCTTCTTTCTGCCAACCTTTGAGCTCTTCTCTGAAGCACTTTTCTTAATATCTTTCTGATGTAGACCCAGGTGAATGGCAGATTTATTACTCTCAACCCTAGCCGGTTCCAATTTCAAAGCAATCGGAGAACCCTCCCCCTCAGCCAGATTCACCTCAATACCAAAAGCCAGGCCCAACTGAACCCCTACTATCTAGTCCATCTCCATCTACTGGCTTCCAACCATTAGTAGGGTCTGGGTAGCTTCCTCCATTATACTTTTCGGAACCCATCCTGATGCACCCTGATCTAGAGGGGTTAACCCCGAATTTACTTCCTGATGGCTCAGGTCATCTAAGGCCTCAAATCTGTTAAAGTTATCCTCCTCACGTCTCTCCTGTAAGGGTCTCTTTTGTCCTCTGTTCCTGTTCTTTGTCTTGACTGAGACAAAACCATTAGCACCCTCTACCACACCCGACATGGCAGCTTTCCCTTTCTCAACTTTATCAAGGCTCGGTTCTGACTGTTGAGGTTGTCACACCATCGGTTTGTATCTAGGACACTTATGCTGTAAATGACCATACTCATGACACATACAGAAGCGAAAGGTAAAGTCTCATAATCTAACTATTGAACCCAAGAATATGAGCCTGCACACATATCTATAGCATCTGGCAAGGGTTTACTAAGTTCTATTTCAACATAGATATGTGCAAAGGTCATTACCTTTCTCCCCAGAGTTTGCAACGACGATCCCACTGGCCTCCCAAGCAGAGTGGCGAGCATCTGTAGCACATCCTCCCGACAACATTCCACTGGAAGACGTGGTAACCGAACCCACACCGGAACCCTATTTGGGAGCTCCTCTGAAGGATTAAACCCCGCATGCCAAGGTTTGATAAATATTCCCACCTGGTTGTAAAAATACAGGACTCCTTCAAAGACCCTATTGCTATCCTCTATGCAGTTGAAAGTAACCATGAAGTAGTTATTTGCCAAAAGCATAATCTCCATTTCCCCTTCCGGTGCCCATGTCCATTGCGACCAGTTTTCCAAAAACTGCAATGAAACCCTCATTCCCAAAAACTTGTAGTATAGCGAGTGATTTGAAAAGTATTCAATGTCCCGTACTTGTCGTTCAATGTTCAAAAATTAGGCATGTAACAAAACTGATATTTTATTTTCTTCTTCTTATTGATTGTATCTCTTTTTGTTTCTTTACAAGCACAAATAATTTTCTTTTTTTCTGATAATATTTTATTATTACTTACTTCCAATTTCATATAGTTTGCAAAATTGACTTGTGTAAGGAAATGAACATTATTCTGTTAATTGCACGGATTGTTACAATAACAAAAGCAAAGTAATTTGTCAACTTTTTCTACAATATATATTTGTGCTTTTAAAAAATGATAAAATTTCATTAAAAAAATATTTTAAATTCAAATATAAAGAGTCAACTTTATCTACATTATTTCTAACATTTTTATCAATCTTCTTAAAACTAAACAAAAATTTCCTTGGTGTACCCATTGCACACTACAATGCAATGGCTAATAGATAAGTGATTATTGTAAGAAAAAACATGTCAATTGAATCAAGATTCAATGTATCCTAGAGCATGAATAAACATTAAAAATCATATTAGTGACATACATAGACTAATATATAGAAATCCAATCATACACAAACTTACTATAATTATAATACATTGCAATAATATAAAATACTAAAGGCAAAACTAAATAATAATTAAAAAATAATATTCTAATGCCTAAAATGTTTCTAACATAAATCCAAAACATAAATTTATTAGATAGTATTTCGTAGCTTCTGGAAAGATCCTACTAGACATTATTTGGTGGCATTTATTTGTTCTTTTCTTAAGACATAGTCAGTTAGTCTAACCTTCTAGCGTGTAAATTGTTTCGTCTCCACTACGCTACAGTAGTTTGAATGCCTAATTGAAGAAAAGTTTCCTACTGTATTCATTAAAGGTGGGGGTGTCTCTATAAATGAATAACAACGCTGCCTTGGATTTCATATCGATCTTCACCTACGAACTCCTTATTCAATTGAAACATAATTTTTTTTGTGTCCATTTGACTTAATAAATATGGAGAATTCGATGCATATGAAACTGAGAACACTGCTTCTTGTGTTGTTGATAACGTTTACGGTGCATGTCTCGGCCAAATGCCAGGTTCCATGTGCACAGAAGTCCTCTGAAATGGCTGAGAAGTGGGCGCATGTGCAACTCGGCCAAGCGCCACAATACCCATGGGAAGCTGTTTTATCAGACCTCAATCTCTATCCTGAAGAATGAGGTACAACAGGCTGAATCTATCAAATTATTAGTTCCTGCCAGGGAACTGTAGCGGAGGCACCAACATTTAGACTGCAATTATTCTAGGCTGTAGCCAGTCAAACTGTCAGAATTTTTTGCATAAATTTATTTTCGAAGATGTGTTATATACAAGCGTTACATTTTTTACTTGAGATTTTGGTACAAAGTATTTTGGCAATCTGAGATAGGCATTGCAGATTACTGGCAGAAGCATTCGCTCTTATCAATGTGAAAGAACCCAAGATTTCCAAAGTGAAGGCTGAAGGAACAGTGGTCTCGGGTACTCATTTTTGGCGATCACCATTTGTGCAGAAGGCTGTAGAGCAAGAATGGCTAAAATGAACAGTTGGCAATTGGGTTCTATTATTTTGCCTGCAGATACGATGTGGACATTGAAGAGTATGCCAACTATAGTATATAGTCCATGAGACATCCACAGATAAGAAGCTTCGTAACATCCAAGCTCTGCATATCTCATGACGTCTCTTCACTTCAATCCACTTATTGGTTATGGACCTCTGGTATGCCTTTTGTTCTTCGTTCATAGACTACTTCATTACTGTTTTTCTTTGCATTTGTGTTTGCCCAAACTATGTCCCCAAATGCCCACTTGCCATAAACATGAATAAACCCTGCAAAAACAAGCATTTATCTATTTGCTTGACAATGCTTTTAATCTTTCATATTATCTTTTTCCCTTTTTATTTTGTCGAACATTATTGTATATATGTGAAGGCTTCCCCTTTGTCTTTTGTTGAAGATTATTGTATATATATGAGGGCAAAGCCCAATGTATGGAAGCTACAATAATAATAAAAGGAACTTTCTGGTAGATGTAGTCAAATTGGTGAGCCATTTTAAATACTGTGTTGTGTATAATTTATGTGTTTCCAATTTGTCTTTTGTTTTAACAATTGGTATTAGTCCAGTTACAAGATGCAAGTTTTAAGAGCAGAGGATTCAGTACAGAGTAGGCAGTACTCATAAGGAAGGCAATGCTTCCATGTGTTGGTATATTTGTAAATCCCATCGAATCTATGGCTACCATATTAAATTGATTGGTTCATGTAGGAAATTTTGTCACTTAAATTGGCTGGGTATTGCTTATTTTTGTGGCTTGAAGTTGGTGGTTCCAAGGCATCTATGTAGTCAGAAGGTGAGGACTATACAATTTTAGACTTGGGCTCACCGCAACTCAGTTACATACAAGCTAAAATTGGGTCGATGGGATTCCCAGGCGTTTTCCTCTTTCATGTAGTGAATGAATTTGAGCTCATGATTACCCAAGCTACTTACTATATTCTCTATGTGCCATTTCTTTAGAGGAAGCCCAATCAATGTGTTTATTTAGAGGAATTAAAGAGAGAAAGGAGAAGAAGAGAAGAGTTTGGAGGAGAAAATAGAGCCTCTATTGTGTCACCCTTTGGAGAATGATGATCTAGGATTTAAGATTTAAGAAGCGACAGAGGATTGTTGATAGAGAGGATGATTACTAAAAACAAAGACTTAATAGAATTATCCCCTAGAAAAAATGATGCCTTTTTCATGAGGGATAAAACCCTAGATTTTTGGTTGGAATCTATGTAGATGTTACACAGGAAGATTCTCAAAAAATAAAGGAGGAATTCACAACAAGTGAAAATTTTTCTATAAATGGAGTTGCTTTTGATACTACTGTAAATGGGCCCAATGACTATTAAAATTCTATTGCAGATTCACCAAGTATTGATTCTTTAAGGATGAATAATAGACTGCAAATTTCATAATCTTTTTGTGTTTCTCGAATAGAGCGAGAGAGGGGGAGAGAGAAAGATGGCTTTCAACTCTTCCAACTTGTGTGAATGAGTTGGTAAAGGAACTTATGATTCAAAGAAGATGGAGAGACGCGGGTTCCTTTCCTACAGTTTCGTCTCCCAGCAAAGTCGAACCGTTGACCCCTCCCCTATTTTATAGAAGCAACCTGTAGCCTGTCTCTGTCCGCGACTATCAAGATTAATTGAAGCACTTGAAGAGTTTACGGACTAAAATGGAGCAACTTGCCAAGATGCAGGAGCGTCCCATCATGCCCAAGATCAAATGTGAGAAGAGGAAATGACCATTATTCTGTTAATTGTAAGGAAATGAACATTATTCTGTTACTTGTACGGATTGTTACGATAGCAAAAGCAAAGTAATTTGTCAACATTTTCTACAATATATATTTGTGCTTCTAAAAAATGATAAAATTTCATTAAAAAAACATTTTAAATTCAAATATGAAGAGTCAACTTTATCTACATTATTTCTTACATTTTTTCCAATCTTCTTAAAACTAAACAAAAATTTCCTTGGTGTAACCATTGCACAATAAAATTCAATGGCTAGTAGATAAGTGATTACGTGAGAAAAAACATGTCAATTGAATCAAGATTCAATGTATGCTAGAGCATAAATAAACATTAAAAATCATATTAGTGGCATACACAGACTAATATATAGAAATCCAATCATATACAAGCTTACTATAATTTTAATACATTGCAATAATATAAAATACTAAAGACAAAACTAAATAATAATTAAAAAATAATATTCTAATGCCTAAAATGTTTCTAACATAAATTCAAAACATAAATTTATTAGATTGAATTTCGTAGTTTCTGGAAAGATCTTACTAGACATTATTTGGTGGCGTTTATTTTTTCTTTTCTTAAGACATAGCCAGTTAGTCTAACCTTCTAGCCTGTAAATTGTTTCGTCTGCACTACGCTACAGTCGTTTGAATGCCCAATTGAAGAAAAGTTTTCTACTGTATTCATTAAAGGTGGGGGTGTCTCTATAAATGAATAACAACATTGCCTTGGATTTCATATCGATCTTCACCTACGAACTCGTTATTCAATTGAAACATAATTTTTTGGTGTCCATTTGACTTAAAAAATATGGAGAATTCGATGCATATTAAACTGAGAACACTGCTTCTTGTGTTGTCGATAACGTTTACGGTTCATGCCTCGGCCAAATGCCAGGTTCCATGTGCACAAAAGTCCTCTGAAATGGCTGAGAAGGGGGTGCGTGTGCAACTCGGCCAAGCGCCACAATACCCATCGGAAGCTGTTTTATCAGACCTCAATCTCTATCCTAACGTTCAAGCCGCTGCTTCAGAGTCTCTGCATAACGACAATAGAATAAATAAAACCGGATCCTCTTCTAGTGTTCCCTTCATTCTCTATTTCCTTTCCATTCATTCGATACATGTAATTGATTGAATTGTGAATAAAACTTGGCGCACCTATTATCCTTGAGTTGTATTTTTTCTAATTTTTTATTAACAAGATTTTATTTATCATCTTGGAAGGAAAGCTGAATCTCTTTTACCTAAAATTCTCATTAATAATAAAAGATTCAAATGCAGAGTTACAGAAGATAAAGAGCTTTACTTTTAGTAGGAATATCAATGAGAATGTATTGTAACAGGAGGAGCAATATAGAATCAACATGTTCGGGCCCCAAGAGAAATCTCAACAATAAAAACTGCTGTAGAAGAAGAAAAGAATTAAACCTTGGACCATATTGACACAGTCTCTTTCGTTTATACCAATTGACACAGTTGTAAATCCTACATGTGTGTCCACTACAACACTGACCATAGCCAAACCAATCTTCACAAAACACTCTAACTAAGAATGAGGTACAACAGGCTGAATCTATCAAATTATTAGTTCCTGCCAGGGAACTGTAGCGGAGGCACCAACATTTAAACTGCAATTATTCTAGGCTGTAGCCAATCAAACTATGGGAATTTTTTGCATAAATTTATTTTCGAAGATGTGTTATATACAATCTGTACATTTTTTACTTGAGATTTTGATACAAAGTATTTTGGCAATCTGAGATAGGCATTGCAGATTGCTGGCAGAAGCATTCGCTCTTACGAATGCGAAAGAATACCAATGTGAAAGAACCCAAGATTTCCAAAGTGAAGGCTGAAAACACAGTGGTCTCGGGTACTCGTTTTTGGCGATCACCGTTTGTGCAGAAGGCTGTAGAGCAAGAATGGCTAAAATGATCAGTTGGCAATTGGGTTCTATTATTTTTCCTGCAGATAAGATGTGGGTTATGAAGAGTATGCCAACTATAGTCTATAGTCCATGCCACATCCACAGATAAGAAACTTCGTAACATCCAAGCTCTGCATATCACATGACGTCTCTGCACTTCAATCGACTTATTGGTTATGGACCTCTGGTATGCCTTTTGTTCTTCGTTGATAGTCTACTTCATTACTGTTTTTCTTTGCGTTTGGGTTCGCCCAAACTGTGTCCCCAAATGCCCACTTGCCATAAACATGAAGAAACCCTGCAAAACAAGCATTTATCTATTTGCTTGACAATGCTTTTAATCTTTGAAATTATTTTTGTCCCTTTCTCTTTTGTTGAAGATTATCGTATATATGTGATGGCAAAGCCATATGTATGGAAGCTGCAATAATAATACAAGGATCTCTGTTCTACTTTCTGGTGGATGTAGTCAAATTGGTGAGCCATGTTAAATACTGTGTTGTGCATAATTTGTGTGTTTCCAATTTATCTTTTGTTTTAACAATTAGTATCAGTCCAGTTACAAGATGCAAGATTTAAGAGCAGAGGATTCACAACAGAGCAAACAGTACCCATGACGAAGGCAATGCTTCCATGTGTTGGTATATTTGTAAATCCCATCGAATCTATGGCTGCCATATTAAATTGATTGGTTCATGTAGGAAATTTTGTCACTTAAATTGGCTGGTTATTGCTTATTTTTGTGGCTTGAAGTTGGTGGTCGCAAGATGTCTATGTAGTCAGAAGGCGAGGACTATACGGTTTTAGACTTGGGCTCACCGCAACTTAGTTACATACAAGCTAAAATTGGGTAGATGGGATTCCAAGGTGTTTTCCTCTTTCATGTAGTGAATGAATTTGAGCCCATGATTACCCAAGCTTCTTACTGTATTCTCTATGTGCCATTTCTTTAGAGGAAGCCCAATCAATGTGTTTATTTGGAGGAATTAAAGAGAGAAAGGAGAAGAAGAGAAGAGTTTGGAGGAGAAAATAGAGCCTCTATTGTGTCACCCTTTGGAGAATGATGATCTAGGATTTAAGATTTAAGAAGCCATAGAGGATTGTTGACAGAGAGGATGATTACTAAAAATAAAGACTCAATAGAATTATCCCCTAGAAAAAATGACGCCTTTTTCATGAGGGATAAAACCCTAGATTTTTGGTTGGAATCTATGTAGATGTTACACAGGAAGAGTCTCGAAAAATAAAGGAGGAATTCGCAGCAAGTGAAATTTTTTCTATAAATGGAGTTGCTTTTGATACTGCTGTAAATGGGCCCAATGACTATTAAAATTTTGTTGCAGATTCACCAAGTATTGATTCTTTAAGGATGAACAATAGACTGCAAATTTCATAATCTTTTTGTGTTTCTAGAATAGAGCAAGAGAGGGGGAGAGAGAAAGATGCCTTCCAACTCTTCGAACTTGTGTGAATGAGTTAGCAAAGGAACTTGTGATTGAAAGAAGATGGAGAGACGTAGTTTAATTTCTTACAGTTTCGTCGCCCAGCAAAGTCGAACCACTGACCCCTCCCCTATTTTGTAGAAGCAACCTGCGGCCTGTCTCTTTTTGGTCTGCAACTATGAAGAAGAATTGAAGCACTTGAAGAGTTTATGAGCTGAAATGGAGAAACTTGTCAAGATGTAGGAGCCTCGCATCACACCCAAGATCAAATGTGAGAAGAGGAATGCTTGTGTGGGTCAAAATCGGAGAAGCCATGCTAAGGGCATCATGGTACTCATCAAGTTCAGTGAAGGGGCTTAGAGGCATGAAATGAGAGGCCCCGCTGCTCCTACTGGTAAACTCTTTCATTCGCCACCCATTTCAGAGGTGAATTTGGCAGCGGTGGCAGCGGCTTTGAAAGTGAGAGTGTTAGTTCACTAGTGGATCATTTAAAATTATATATATCTTTACACCATTCAAGTCATTGTCATTACATAAAATATATCCAGGAACACATTTAGCTTCAATCTTACAGTTGATTTGATTGTGCCTCATAATGGAGGAATTCTCATTAATTGCTCGAACCTTTTAAAGAAAGTGTATTCAGCATGTCTATGAAGTAAAAGAATCCCATTTTTTCAGACCAACTTTTACAGAGCTATGTTATTTTTGGTAATATATGTGTTAAGACAAGAAAATTGTACATGTATAATTTTCTCACAAATTGGAGTTTAACATACAAGAATTAGAAGATGAAAAGTCCCTTTCTAATTGTTTATAATATGGGGTTTCTCTATCTCCATGAAATGACTATATTATCATGAGATGAAAATTATTATTGTTTATAAGGGATGACGATAATAGAACGGTCATTGATAACGAGTTGTAATTTATTTTTTTATTATTATATAGCTTACACCATTCAAGTGACTGTAATTACATAAAATATATGTAGGAAAACATTCAACTTCAATCTTATGGTTGATTTGATTGTGCCTCATAATGGAGCAATGCTCATTAATTGCTCATACCTTTTAAATATACTATATTCAGCATGTCTATGAAGTAAAAGAATCCTATTTTTTCAAACCAACTTTTATAGAGCTATGCTATATTTGGTAATATATGTGCTAAGACAAGAAAATTGTATGGATGATTTTCTCACAAATTGAAGTGTTACATAGAAGGATTAGAAGATGAGAAGCCCCTTTCTAATTGTTTATAATATGGGGTTTCTCTACCTCCATGAAATGACTATATTGTCTTGAAACTAAAATTATTATTATTTATAAAGGATGATGATAATAGAATGGTCATTGATATCGAGTTGTAATTTATTTTTTTATTATTGTATAGATTTCCACAATTCAAGTCACTATCATTACATAAAATATATCCAAGAAAACTGTTAGCTTCAATCTTACAATTGATTTGATTGTGCCTCATAATGGAGCAATTCTTGTTAATTGCTCAAACCTTTTAAATAGAGTGTATTTAGCATGTCTATGAAGTAAAAGAATCCCATTTTTTCAAACCTACTTTTATAGAGCTAGTTTATTTTTGGTAATATGTGTGTTAAGACAAGCAAACTGTATGGATGATTTTCTCACAAATTAGAGTGTTACATACAAGGATTAGAAGATGTGAAGCCCATTTCTGATTGTTTATAATATGGGGTTTCCCTACCTCCATGAAATGACTATATTGTCATGAAATAAAAATTATAATTGTATAAAGGATGGCGATAATAGAATGGCCATTGAGAATGAGTTGTAATATATATTTTTATTATTGTGAGATCCAATGTAATATGCTCACTCATGTTATTCGTTGTGTTAAGGATGGTACGCATTCATAACTTTGTATTTCATTGATGATACATTGAGGAACTTTGGATTTATTTTTGTACAGAATTCTAGTGGGTGTTGTGTTGCATAGGTGCACTTATAGACTTCTTTCTAATTATTATAATTGTTTCTTGTGGTGAGTATACATACTCATAATTAGTGGTAATATGTTCACCATTTTTACATTATTATCTAATGATGACACTTTGATTACAATTCTATGAGCACTTTGTGACTATAGAATATTTTACATGATATAATCATATTGATATGTTTTTTAGATTCTTAGTTGTTAAGATAATGATTTCGGAAGTATATAAATTTTGCATACAATATCCTCTAGGTATAACCTAGATACTACTACTTTTTATTCTAGTTTCTAGTGATCTTCTATATATGTACATGTTCCTAAGTTATTTAATATATTAGATTTTATCCTTCAGTGTTTCTCATTTTTGTAATTGTAATTTTCATCTCGACTAGTTTCCCAGTTCTCATATGATATTAGAGATTTATCTCCTGCAAATAAACAATATTTTTGTTTGAAAATTTATGTCATGGTATGATTTTAGGCATTTGGATAATCTAGAGATATCTTTTGAAGATAGAAATAAAGGGAGATAGATAAATATAGAGAGAGATAGAGAAGGAGAGGGAGAGGAAGTTATATATGTGTGTGTGTGTATGTGTATGTGTATGTGTATGTGTATGTGTATGTGTACAGAGACAAAGAGAGAGGCATCGAGAGAGATAGATATGTTAGATAGTTCAAATAACTGGAAGACAAAGAAGATGGGGGGGGGGGGGGGGTGAATCAGTTGTAACATATTACCGGAACTATTGGCAATTTAAACTTTAATATTGGAACCCAAAACATTAATATTGGAATAGCAGTTAAACCAACTAAGCATAAACAATAATCACAAAATAAATACCATCCACGTGACACCAAGATTTGTACGTGGAAAACCAAGTGAAGGGAAAAAAAATGGTGAGAAACCTACCCATAGTTAGATAATACTTCTATAGTAAGTATGTTAATTATAATTGAGGGGCCTGCACTTGCAAGAAGGCCAACATCCTAGAGTACACTGCTCATCACAAAAGGAGCCTCCTTGACTATAAAGAAATCCAGACTACAATCCCAAGAAGTGTTGTACTGCAAAACATAGCATCTCCTATGCCTGAGTATAGTTCCAATTAAGCTCAATACCAGAGGACTAAATCCTCTTACATACACCTAATTCGATCTCCAATGGTTGACCAAATCCTCTACTTAAATGATATTACATTATCAAGCAATGCTAATAGTTCATCTCTAGATAACTCGGGGAATTATTGAATGAAAACTCTATCAATAATTTCTCGATCCTATTCTACAACCATTTTCCATTTATTTGCAAGAATAGAATACAAAGAATCAAAAATGTCCTTCTCAATATCTTGAGGCAACTGATTGTATTGACATAGATGGTTGATTACCTCTTGAACAATTTGTTGTTTCTGACAATCATCAAATGAATCAAAATACTCTTTCACATTATCAAACCGTTTCTCCCCTAATTTTTTTAATGTCCTCTCAAAATCAGTCATTGGTTTGTATGATGTAACATTAATAGGAGTACTTTCCTTTGAAATTTCTCCTAGTGGTTTGGATTTCTTACCAGTCAATTTCACCTTCTTTGGTTCCTCTTCAGTGTCAGTATCCTCAGATACTTCTTGAAGATTGAGATGTCTACCTCTCTTCTTTGTTGCAGTCTACTTATTTGCATATACTTTGGGTACCGGTTCCTTTTTGACTTGAATATTTCTTGTCACCCTTGTATCGGTGGTCACTAAAGCTACTTGCTCAACTTTCTTCTTTTTCTCTTTGGCACTATTGGGTTGAGTAGGTGCATTCCTTTCCTAGTAAGTTCCTAGTTTTTTCTTCTTCTTATCCTTAGGAGATGCCAAAAAACTATTGGCACAACCAATAAATAAGTCATAGTTGACTTCATAACTCATTTCTTCCATCTCTTCCTCCCTGGGTTCAATGGCCTCCATAAGGCAGAAATCAGTGGTTACAGTGAAACAAATGCCTTTTCAAAGTGTTTCACCACTTCATCAGGTAGCCTTAACCTTATGCTCATCTTCTTTTGAAACTCATTGAAATATATGTTCATGGCAACACGAAATGTGTTCTTCACAGCCTTAATGCTATTTTTGATTTGATTTGTAACCGATATGCCCTTAGACCATTCAACATCACCAATTCCTGGTAGGAAATTCTAAAAATAGAAGAATAGACCAATCGACCATTGACCATATTTGAATTTTTGACTATTGTCATTCTTAATTCATTTGAAGGTCAGCATCAATTGTCTTCTCATTGCCTCACACAAGTCATAATCTGCATTCTCTATAATCATCATGTAGGCGGCATGCACAATAGTCGATGGTACACTATTCATCCTACTAGAGTGGAATATCCGATAACCAATGACCATAGTTGTAAATCTAACCGCTAGATCTGCAATGTTGTTGATCGATATAGCATGACCATCAATGATGGTTAGAGTCAGTGCAATCATAGTCTCTTTTGAAATTGTCCTTAGTTTTGTTACTTTACCGATTTTCCAGAAACTAGTCACTGCATGAATTTCTTCCTTTGTGATTATGTGCGACCTATCAAGATACATATTCTCTCCATGTGCACGACTAAGGATAATCCTAACATGCTCTTCCTCAAAATCTTCAAGAAAATATGCCACATTATGAAAACCCTTTTCATAAACCCTAATGTATTCGGGTTTGATTTTCCCATTCTTATCACACAAAGGTTTGAGTTGTGAATAAATTGATAGTGATCCTAGATCCTCAATTTTATAGTCTATATAGTTGGATAAATCACCTTTGATCATCACACCATCAGGAACTTAAGACAATGCATTATATGATTCTATTTTATCTTATTCCATAGACACCATAGATTCAACACTAATCATAAGTCTCTTTGCTAGTATAGACGATGCCATTCTGGATAATCTTGATTTGAGAGATTAAAAAAGAATACCTTATTATCTTCATGCTGGCAAGGTTTCTGATTGATCTCTCGAATGCACACCCATTTTGCCTTTTCTTATCTTCGAATCTGATTCAACTTTTGAACTGCAGCACAAATCCATTCACAATCAACTAACAATTCTTTGTTTCGATCTACAGGTGCTCAAAAACTCTTCTTCAAATGCAATTAGGGTAAACGTAACTCAGTAAAACTTTATTTTATAAACTTACCCACTATATTAATTGCACAACTGATAGGGTAACAAACTCACCTATACCAATAGGTATATAACCGGTTGGTAATCCTTAGAAAACCGATAGATAAGAATATCAAGAATTCTCATAATACAACTTGAAATGAAAAAATATCTTACCATATATTCTTCAAGGGGTCCGAACGTAGGTTTACCACTATGCTCCCCTTAGGCTTGATGAAAAGCTCAGTTCTCAGGTGCAGGATTCTCCACACTAAGTGAAGGGTTAGATTCTTCTGTAGGCTTGTTCTCACTTTTCTTCTTTTAGATTTTGTTCATCTCCACTCTAGTTTCTTCAACATCAACCTTTTGCTTACCTTTTTGATCTTCATAGTGGTTAATCGGTTTTTTCTTCTTAGTTCTACAAAACTTAGCCATGTGTCCTAGTTTTTGACAATGATAGATGGCCATCCTAGATGCTCTCCAAGGTCTTGCATTACCTCTTCTAGTTCTCCTTCTGTAGTTCATAGCCACATGTCCATAATTCTTGCAAATTGTGCAAATCAAATTTATTACCTTTTCCATCTCATATGGACTGAACCAGTTGACAAAGGCTTTTTTCTAGTTCATGTTTCTTCGGTTGTCATAGGTCCTTCTCCAATCATTGATAGGTCTTGGATTCATGTGAGGTGTTGAATTGTTCACTCCATATTTGCATTCAACTAATCTATGTCCATAAATGTTGCAAATGTAACAATGACCTTCAAATCTTCTAGACACATATCTAGCATTAGCATTATAGCTTGTGTTCACATTAGGTCTTCTTCTACACGCATTAGTAGTACATCTAGGTTTGTGACAGATAAAGCAAATAGGTTTGAAAACTTTCTTACCAATAGGCTTCTTAGCCTTAGGAGAAGTTTTATCTTTGTGTACGTTGCTCTTGGTACCGAATGATTCTCCTTTCTCAAATGTGTTGAATCTGAGTCTAGATGTGTCACCTTTCATCCTCTGAGATTGGATCTACTCATCCAGCATAGAAGAACTCTTATTAAATTTTTCAAGCTTCCTATTAGCCTCAATAATCTCTTTGGTAAGATATTCATTGTGCTTTGTTTGAGTCTCTCTCAGAGAAATTGCCATTTAAAGATCTAACTATAAAGATTATTTCTCTTCCTTCTCCTCATGCCAACGTTCATGGAAAGATGCATTTTCCTGCTTGATCTTAGCAATCTCATGATCTCTCTCTTTGATTAGGTCTTCAGCTGCCCTCCTTGCTTCAAGTTCCCTCCTCAGATTTAGCTTTTCACCATTCAGTTTTACCACTTCTTCAACCAGTGCATCAATGTTGGCCTCATCGAAAGAACTATTGTCAGTGATATCCAATAGTTCCTCAATCAGTCACTCCTTATAACTTGTGAAGATTTAAATCTGCCCCTTAGGGTTTCAAGCTCTTCCTTGGTTGCATCTAGCACTCTAGCCATCTCTATATAACTCATATCTCCCATACTGGCTTTAGGGTTTCCTTCCAAGTGATTAATCCTTAAGGAATTTAGGCTCTGATACCAATTTATAGACTTAGAAAGCATTGAGAGAGGGGGTGAATCAGTGATAGCAAAAACAATACCACTTTAAAGACAGACTGGTAAGAACAATACACCAGTTTACTTAAAACTATGCATGCAACCCAAAGTGATATAAAAACATCCACAACAAGTAAAACATCCACCATAACACAAGTGTTTATATGTGGAAAACCCCACTAGGAAAAACCATGGTGAGATGGGAATCACAAGTTAACTATCTGCAGAAATAGGTAATTGATCGATTAAGGTCTACAAAGTGCTCTGCTAGGAGTGTATCCTATTAAAGATCCCAAAGCCCTGTTAGGAGCTATACTTGATTAAAGGTAGCACCTTGTTAGGAGTAACCTCAGTAGAGGATTTCAAACCCAAACTAATGGATCACCTAGTTAGAGGATTTGTACAAAGAAGCTTGTGAGAGCTTACTCGGTTAGGAGATTTAACTATTGTAGTGATAAGAAAACAACAGGTGGTATGATCTATAAATAGCACATATTGCTTGTATAGATCCTCTTCTCCTCACTCAATACTGCATCACTGACATACCCTGCAACTCCTTCAATAAATCACATCAACTCATCACTTGTATCTCACATCATAAAACTAGTTCATCACAATGTCATTTTATAGACATTAGATTTCATGTTGGCTCAAGAACCTCATCGCAATTTCCTAGGTTTAGTGTATCTTGATAATCTTACATAACACATCACACATTACTACCAAATCCATCGATTAGAGATAACTCATCATGACGAGTGATAACTCATCACACACTTAGTGAGACCTATTGGAACATGGATAATGGTTGAGTGTTAACCACTTCCAACTCATAGACCGATTATCCTCCATTTGCCTCTTTATTTATCTCCAAAGTCTCTCCAAACTGGTGTCAGTGAAAATGACAAAAAACAATTGTCATTCATGCATATCCCAGTTGTTTACATATACCAGTTGGACCTCTCTATACAAATGATACTAGTTTGCAATACTAAGACTTAGGAGTACTACCTGTTTGTCTTAACTAAGATGACTATGACAATGTGAACATATGTGTGTATATGTGTCATCAATGACAACACATAAAGTCATCCAATATAAAAATCATGATCAAGCCAACAAGATGATGACTTTATGAATTGTTATATGGGTTATTATGATGTTATGTGCTCATTTGATAACTTATATCTATCTCTTTGTATTTGTTGTTAATACTCTCTTATGATGGTCTGAGGATATTTTATGATGTACTAACCCTAATTCTTGAAGTGCGATCGATTATGATATTGCTTGATTGTTTGTGAGTGTCTTCTATTATCTTTGTGATAGGGATGATGTCACATCACTCATTACGAGCAGGATGTGTCGTTATGATTCTCTATCACTTGCCTGTATTATATATGGTATATGTTGTATCGTGGCTTTGTGGATGCATGATTTGAAGGTACCAGACATAGAATCTACCTGGATTCACAGGTCTAAGTCTGTCTTATCCCAATGGCAAGTTGATCGAAGATGACACAAAATCCCATTCTACACTCTAGGTGTAAGATTGATTACCCTTGTTAGTCTTGCATGAGTTGTTGTTTAGTGTTGACTGATCTCTTGGATGTGTTTTTGATGTAATGCTTGGAGTGTTATGTTATTCATTGATTTAGTTATTAATTTATTAAATGATTTTATATCATTGGATATTTATTATTTATTGTCTTTAGGAATTATTAATATTGTTATATAGCCTTTGATTATTTATTTATGGCTTTAATTTATTTATAGCCCTTGGTTTATTATATTTATTTATTAGGATTTGTATAGATTGTACCCATGAGTATTATTATTATTTATCTTTTTAAAATTTTCGGATAATTAATATATTCTTTCTACTTACCCTCTTATTCTATTGGTTGAATTATTGGGTAAGTTAATTCAATAATATCTTATTTATTTCTGCCTTGGGTTTTGTTATGGGTTGGTAAGAAATATTATTTTTGTTGTTATTTTGATTTGCTGACATATTGTATGGTTTTGGCCTAGTTTTCTATTTATTTTCTTTACTATGATATTCTGGGGGTTGGCTCGGGAAGTGTTTTTCTGTGATTTTGGATTTGGATTGTTTGGAGGAATTTGGATTGTGGCCTGTTGGAACTTCTTTAGCAAATCCATCCTTTCATTTTCAAATTTTCACCAGGTCGAAAGATTTCTTGCTCTTGCATTTTCTATTTTAAAAAGATTGTCTTTTCTACGTATTCTTGGGAGTTTTGGGAAAAATATTTCATATAGGTTTGTATAGTTTAAATTTTATTTTTTATCATATATAATATATTCCATAGTTTCAACTATATGGATTGGGGAAAATATTATGTATTGTAGTTGTGCACAAATGGGAATAGCCAACTCTACAAACATTGTCTGTGCATTCTTGGCTTCCTGTGTGTTATGCTTTGGATAGGATTTGAGATTTGGTTTCTGTTACATCCTTGTTGTTGTTGGAGGAGTCGGGAAATTATTTATTCTATGTAGTTTTATGTGTTTTGGCTCAATGTCGTGTCCACCATTTCTGAGAAATCTTTTATTATGGTTTATGGTTCAGTGTTTTATTTATATCATTTGTTTGCTATGATCTATGCATCTCTATTGAACCTTTATTTATAAATTTTTTATACTTGAATCGTTTTATTTTATTTTGCTAAGTTTCATGGTTCTATCTGAGTTTTCTGAGAAAATGCGCTAAAAGGACATATGCACTATTTCGTTAAGTATATGCATTGTTTTACCTATCAAATGCATTGTTTTTTTTCTCATATCTAGTGTAGTGTGATTCAAATGTACTGAAACATTATGAATGTGTCATAGGATTTGATCAATTTTCCATAGATTAGGATATATGTGTTGCAGGACTCAATAGATGTGTTTTTCAATTAGGTATATGCGCTAACCCGCTAAACAAATGTGCAAATATGGTTATTTTAATCTTCTGAGTTAGTTTACCAAATCTTTTAGTATTCTATTTGGATTTATCAGTTCTCTATTTGTCTTGGGTTACTATCCATAATCATGTTATATTTTCTGAGTACTCTTGGATGTCTGAAGTAATATTTTGATGTGTTATTTAATCATTTGTATCGTTATAGGATGAGTATTACCTTGCTATGTTGATGGTTCTTTTATCTCTGATATTGTGTGATCTATGAGATCTATGTGAATTATGCTATTGGCTCAATGTGTATTTATGATGTTTGATCTTGGATAGTTAGGTTGTATTTTGTGGGACATCTTACTTGATTGTTTATGTTGTTAAGGCCTACATGCATGATTAGGGGGAGGGTTTCCATGAGTCTACCAAAGTCATGAGGAATGGACTACTAAGATTCTTGTGTAATAGAGCTGGCATCTAGACCATTTGGATAGCTCATTGGAGGTTTTCCATTGTAATTGATAAGTGATAATATAATAATTAATATTAGGTGGGTTGGGTAGAGTAACTCATCTAAGAAAGATAATAAATGTGTTTTGCAATACCCATCTCATGGATCAGAGACCGGAGTGAGGTGGTAGATCTGGTTACCGAGTAAACCATACTACCTTGATTTCCTCAAAGTTTGAGGCAGTTCCGCATGTGTATCCTATGTGGTAGCATGTGATGACATTCTTTTCCTACATGTTGGTCCTAGTTCCTTATGTCTTGTTCTTGAGTCACCTCTGGAGGTTTCTTAGTTATTTGATATGTTTTTCTTGGTTTGTGGTAGAGTTGTTTCCTCTTTGGTTGATAGGTGTCAGCTTAGATCTAGAGTGTGTGTGGGATGTTGTGTCATCTTCTAGCACAATGGTGGATCCTTTAGTTCCACATGGTCGAGTGGTTGGTGCCTTTCTTTCATTGGGATTCTTTTCTTGGATGAATTCCATGGATGTGGATCTCTTATCTCTTTAGTTCATATATGGATATTCATAGAAGATTATTGTATGTGATTCATTTGGCATGTATATGTAAATGCATTTGAGAGCTATGATGATTGTTGTAAAAGACACTGTATTCATGTATCTAGTAGATGTTATTAGGGAGAGCAATGATGTATCATGTGTATCTTGAGAATGATTAATAATGAGGACAGTGGATATTGAATCTATGGATGTGTACTTGGTGCTATGATTGTGATGATGTAATTAGTTCATATTGCTATGGTTTAATAATGTGGTAATTGTTATTGAATTGTATTTAATGTTAAAAGAAATTAATGGATGAGATTAGGAACATTTTTTATTGGTGCTTCAAATGAACCTAATGGGGGTCAGTTGGTAGTTGCATCATTGAAGATTGCATTTAGGATAGATAGATTAGAAATGATCTTGCACATGTGAATGTAGGGAATAGTTGATAATATAAGTAGTGTGTACTGGATTGGTTGTAATTATGAAGTTGTTTCCTATATTTACTAGTATAAGTAATGACGTTGATTTACCCTATGGAAGTTAGATGTTATTGATGTAGTTGTATTGCATTTATGCCTGCGTATCATGATTGATGATTATATTCGTGATGAGTAGTTAAATGTATATGTAGCATTAGTTTATATGATGTTTAAAAATAATAATTGTCATCTCTATTTTGCATGTTAGTTAGTGTATTTCTCTAGGGTATTTTGGTGGGCGTTATAACCTGACAACAATATACCCGATGCCAATGTACTTGATGGTAGATACCCAATGGTAATGTACCCGACAATAAATACCCAATAGCAATGCACTCGATGGTAGATACCCGATGATAAATACCTGATAGCAATGTACTCGATACTAATGTACCTGACGTTGGATACACAATGGCAAATACCCAATGCCAATGTACTCGATGACAAAGTACCTGATGGTAGATACCTAACGACAAATGCTTGAGGGTAAATACCCGATGGCAAACAATTGAGAATTGTATTCAATCTACCCAGAAATATGAAAGACCATTATTATAATCCAAGCTAGCATAGTAGATCGTAGAACAAGGCATATGAAAACTATAGAAACAGATTGTTAACAATTGAAGACTTGTATTCCCAGATTATATCTATATACAAAAATTTGTCTTTGCAAGATGATGTCACAAGTTTGAAGCACAAAGTGAAATATCAAAATGATATTTCCAATGGTAGACTAGGGTGAGGAATGACTCCCACTAAAACTATGAGTGCTAGAACGGGGAGGATCTTGCACCTTTGAAACAACAACCGGAACACCCATTTCCAATAGGAATTAAAAATACACAAGAAAACATAAACATCCACTATCCTTCCTAGAAGCCCACCATGGCCTTATAAAGAGCTCCATGAATTTTAATATATTTATTATTTAATATATAATATTAAAGTTAATTAAATATTATATCTATAATTAATATTTATTTATTTTTGCATAAATTTAATTGTCAATTTAAAATATACATATATTAATATATTAGATATTTCTTGTAAAATTATAACTTATATGAATTAGGATAAATATCAAGATATTTATTTTAAAATAATAATATTCTTCTCTTTAATTATATGACCAAATTTTTATTATGTTAAAATTTTGAAAGTTATCAAAATTTCATCTAATAAAATTCTTGTACTTATTGTTAAATATGAAACCAAATAAATAAGTGCCATTATGGCCACTATTGAAGTTCAGGCCTGGTAAGGGGACTTATAGGGTTGATCCTACTTTGCTACAAAGAAAGAAGGTGATATGGGAAAGACCTAGTGAAGGTTGGGTGAAAAAAAAGTTTTGACATTGCCTCTAAAGGTAATCTTGGAGTTTTGGGGGTAGGTGTTGTTGCAAGAAATTAATATGGAGTAATCTAAGCTATTGGAGTACCAAGACTAAATGCACTTACCATTCTTGGATGGGTTACATTGCCTATGAGATTATGATGAAATATTCATTATGCTAACCCCACTTTATGATTATATTGGATGAGATGATGCTATGGTGTTTGTGAATTTCTTACTACTGTATGTGTGATAGGGACAATGTCATACCACTCATTATGAGCATGAGATGACATTGGGATTTTTTATCACTTGTTTGATAATTTATAATTTATTATTGTATATGTAGTATCATGGTTATTGGTAGTTGCAGGATTATAGGCACTAGACATCAACTTCACCTGATCTAAAAATTCTTTGTGTGTCTTTATCCCAATCGCAAGTTGTTGGAGATTGCATGAGATCCCTCTATACACTATAGGCTTAAGTTGTCATCCTTGTCAGTTGAGTATCTTGGTGTGAGTTATGGTGTTGGTATATTGAGTTGTGGTCATCTTGTGGTGTTGTGACTATTTGATTATTTAATTAATTAATAATTTCCTTGGATTTCATATCAATCTTCACCTATGAACTTGTTATACAATTGAAACATAAATATTTTTTTGTGCCAATTTGAATTAAAAACCATGAAGAATGCGATGTAGATGAAACTAAGAACTCTTCTTCTTGTGTCATTGATAACATTTATGGTACATGTCTCAGCCAAATGTGAGGTTTCATTTGCACAAAAGTCCTTTGAAATGGTAGAGAAGTGGGTGCATGTTCAACTTAGCCATGTGCCACAATACCCATCAGAAGCTATTTTATTAGACTTGAACAAGGCACATCTCAATCTATATCATAATGTTCAAGATGCTTCTTTACAGTCTCTATAAAATGACAACCACTAAAATCCATACTCATTCCTCTTCTTTTCTATTCTATTATTAAATAGAAAAAATAAAACTAGATCATCTCCTAATGTGCCCTTCATTCACTATTTTGTTTCCATTCATTCGACATATATAATTGATTAAATTGTAAATAAAACATGGTCCAATCAAATTCAAAATAAAAGATGGTGCAATTTTAGTCATCATCTTGAAAGAAAAAATAAATCTATTTTACCTAAAATTCTCACTAATAATAAAATATTTAAATGCAAAGAGTTAGAGAAGATAAAGAGATTTTCTTTTAGTAGGAATATCAATGAGATTTTTTTTTAACAGAAGCAACAATATAGAATCACCCCAAGAGAAATCTCAACAATCAAAACAAATGTAGAAGAAGAAAAGAATGAACACATAAAGCCCAAATCAATGATAAAGATAGATAGAGATATAGAGAAAAGGGGAGAGGGAGAGAAAAATTATGAGATTTAAACAAATAGAGAGAAGTAGATATAGAGATATAGAGGGGGAAATAGACAAAGGGAGGGATAGAGATATATGTGAAGTGAATGGGAGAGTATTAGACATAGATAAGGGATAGGAGGGACCGAGCGAGGGAGAGATAGAGAGATGTAGCAAATATAATAGACTAAAGGGGAAAAAATCAAATTATACACCATTTGTATATAAGCCACTTGCATGCTAAATAAATTCTCCTTGTTTAAGCTTTATTTTCTTACATCATATGATTTAGTATAATATTAGATATCTTTAAATACCAAGACATGACAATATGTTACAAATTTTTTTACCAAAGTGGTTGGTAATAATTACTGATATAATTCGAGGGGGAAGAGAAAGGGAGAGGGAGACATAAAAAAACTCTATGTACTAAAAATCAATTCTATGTACTAAAGATAACAATTTTTTTTAACTCAAGTGTGAGCCGAAAAATACGTGTAGTACTTGAACCATAAATTTGAGTGCATCAAAAAAATGTCATTCCTGGCTTTTTGCAAGTGCAAGTCAAATAAAAAATATAGTAAGATATGCTAGATTTTATTAATATTATTTCATCTCTCTAACTCATATACACACACTCTCTATTTCTCCCTCCCTATCTCTATCTCTATCTCTCTCCCTCTCTCTTAACCTTCCTCTATTACTTGTGTCTATCAACTTATTTCTCTCTCTCTTTCTCTCCCTCTTATTCACCACATCGATCTTGTATGATATATCTATCTCTCTATTTCTCTCTATCTTCCTTTTAATCCTCTCTATCTCTCTCCCTATCTGATACATGAGCATCCCCGGTCTATGAGAAATCTTGCATCAGCCAAAAATATTTCCTTAGTTTTGTTCTTGTTCAGTTCATGTAGCAGTTTCTGTGTTTCATTTAGTGTATTCTGGTAGCTATTTGTCTTTCATCATGGATCAGATTTTCAAGTTCTAGGTGTGTTATTGTGCATTATTCGAGACTTCTAGCTCATTTGGGTTCTTTTATGGTGATTTTTTGCTTCTGAAGTAACTGATTCTAGGTTCTGGAGTAGTTTTGAGCTTATCGTCTAAGTTGTAGATTTCTTCTTTTTCTGAGTAATTTCTTGGATTGTGGATTAGTTTGGTGCCACACTCAATAATTTTTAGGCCCTTGGTCAACCTTCCTTTGTGGTCCACACTTTTAGATTGTTCTTTCTGGACGGTATCTTCATGTTTTGGGGCTGACCTATCTTACACATTTCATTTTCCTTCTTTGGTTAATGTAATCTTTTATGGCTGACCCAGGTGTGTTCCGGAGGATATATATATATATATATAATTTTATATAGTTATTAGAGGACATAAATTAGATGAAGTTCTAGATTCAATATTCGAGATCCAGATAACTCTGAGAGTTCTAGATGGATTGAAATCTGGTGTGTTAGCTTGTGTATAACCGGTGAGTGTACCAGATGTTCTATGCTAAATATATGATGAAGAAGATATCTAATTCTATCATATTTATATGTGTTTTTGTTGTTGATGTTGTGTTTCTCTTGCTATATGATCTAGTCAGGTCTCTTTGAGGACCCACCAGACCATGGCTACATCAAGTGGTATCAGATCTGGTTGCAAACCTTGAGGCATTCCTTTGGGTGAAGAGATCATCGAGTGGAGGTAGGTTGTGAGTGTGAAGCAATTGAAACCTATAGTGAGATTGCCGAGTTGAGGAAGTTGCACCAAAGTAAAGGAGGAGATGTTGCCTAGAAGGATGAACCCTCAGAGGGTAGAGAAGATGATGGAGGATTTCAAGAATGAGATGAGGAACAAGATCCAAAACACATTGGTTGGTTTACAAAGGAATCTGGAGTTTGAGGATGAATATGAAGAAGCTGGAGAAGATCTTGAAGTGGAAGAGGCTGAAGGACCGGAAGTTGGAAGAGAGGAAATATTTTTGAGAGAAATGGCACAAGCAAGTAAAATACATAAAGTGGAGATTTTGAACTATTTTGAGATGTTGAATTTGGAGTATTTGATTGATTGGATTGAAGAGTTGGAGGACTACTTTGAATTTCAGGATATTAAGGACCCATAGAGGGTTAGGCTCGAACAAACTAAATTGAAAGGGCATGTTGCCTTATGGTGCAAAGAGTTGTAGAGAAACATAGTTGAGAATGGTGAAATGAAGATCACCAAGTGGAGATAGATGGTTACAAGATTGAAGGCTTAGTTCATTCTGAGAGACTATGTGTTAGAATTGTTCAAGAAGTTGCAGAAACTGAAGCAGAGAAACATGAGTGTGAAAGAGTATACTAAGGAATTCTACAAGGTGATGATTAGATCTATACATAGAGAGATGGATAGGGAGAAGGTGGTTTGATACATAAATGAACTTGCATTTAACATTCAGGATAAGATGAGTACGCTAAAGATTCCTATAGTTGAGGAGGCTTACCAATATGCTTTGAAAGCTAAGGAGAAAGTGAAAAGAAGACAACCAAATTACCCTAGAGAAAAAGAGAGATATAAGGGGAGGATGAGTGTCAGTTCAGAGAAGTAGAAAGTGGATGAAGAACAAAAACATAAGTTGAATAAAGAACTAGATCAGAAGACATAGAGAAAAGGCAATGGCAGTAGCAACACAAGATTTTTGGGAAGATGTTTCAAATGTGGAGAGACCAGACATAGAACTTATGAGTGCAATCAAGGGGTGGCAAGAAATTGTGTGACAAATGAGGATTAGGAAGCTACCGTCACTAAATCTAAAAATGCACCAGAGTAGGGAGAATCTCTTATGTTCAGGAGGAACTTGATGGAGCAGAGTAGTGAAGATACCAGATCTACTTAGAGGAGTCTTTTCCGGACTGTATGCAAATCAAGTGGTAAGTCATGTAAGGTTATTATGAACAATGGATGTACTGATAATTTTGTATCTGAGGAGATGTTGGAGAAGCTTGGATTGCAGAGGCTTAAGAATCCTTGTCCTTAAAAGGTGAGTTGGTTACAAGATGATCAAAAGTTAGAAGTAAAGGAGCAGAGTTTAGTGCATTTAAATATTGGATCTTTTAGAGATGAGGTCTTATGTGATGTTGTGTCTATGAGTGCTTTTCATTTTTTGTTGGGTAGACCTTGGCAGTTTGATAGAAGATATATTTATGATTGTAGAAGAAACCTGATCACTATTGAGAAGGATGGGTAGAAGTTCACTTTGAATTCCTCGAGGGAGAAGGAGAAAGAAGTGAGAAATTTGAGTCTTGGGAAGAATTGCAGTAATGAGAAGCTGGTTACAGAGGCTACCTTGATTGGTGGCATGGATTTACAAAAGGCTCTAGTAGATAAGTCTAATAGCCAGATGGAACCGAATGGCTATAAGGTTACGTTGGTAGACCGGATGATGTCTTATAGTAGAAATAAATTTGAGTTACAGAGTAAAGAGAAAAGTAGTAAGAAGAGATAGTGTACAGATAAGAAGCAAGAAAAGAAGAACAAAGAGAAACATAACTTGGAGAAAATGGATGGGGTTCCGAAAGAGGAAAGGAAGCGGTTCACAAACAAGGAAGATGTTTGGATCATAAATAAGCAAAGCGTTCTTATTTTGAATCCTTTTTGACATTCATGAGTTTCCACTCATGGAACATTTCTTTCTACCTGGGGTGTCTAATATAGGAGCATCCGTGCTTTATGAGAAATATTGCATCAATGAAAAAAAAATTCATTAGTTTTGTTCTTGTTCAGTTTGTTATCTCCTAGAAATTCACCCTCTACAAAGTTTGAAACTAAGCTTTCTGGAGAAACATGGGGTCACTTTGAAACTACTATTTTTTTAGGAAAAGGGAAACAAGATAACTAAAAATGCAAAATCCTACTTCTACAAACTAAAAGGAAATACTATGTGAATCACAAAAATTGCTAATTCTATGATAATTAGAAATATGAAGCACTCTAAAAACTATACTAAAAACAATAAGATAATATAACTTATTCAAGACATGCACACACATAAATATTTCACAAGAAGGTTTGAATGAGATTACTCAGTAACTTAGACATAACTTGAAACCTACACATGACACTTTTGCAAAAAAGGTATAAATATAGTGAGACAAAATTATAAGGAAGGGAAAAACTCTTCACTGATAACTCGATCAATCAGAAAATACACAACTCTGCAAGAATAAGAAGAGATCAAACTATCACAAGTCTACAAGGTAGCTTTATCAATATCAAAATATATGAGTTCCAAAAATATGGCAATAAGAGAGGACAATGGACTATTAGAAGTCACTAAGGCTCCAAACTGCATAATTAGGAACTAACTCAAGAATGATTTACAAACATCAATATATCCTCCAATCTTCCTTCAAAAGATCCATAAGAATAGGAACTCCCAACAAACTAGGGTCAGATGCATTCAAAATGCCTCAAATCTAGGATCTATATTCTTTCTACATGTGCTCCAAATGTGTGAAAAAGTCAAACATGACTTAATCAAACCATAAATTTCTCAAAAATGCAATAATAAGACCAAACTGGCTCATAAAGAGTCCTTATATACCCTCTATATGTTCTCAAACCAGCTTAACCACCCTACATGCTCTCAAACTCTTTAAATGTCTCAAAATGCCCCCCCCCTTGACTCATAAAATAAATGCAAATAAGAAAATATTCAAATAAAGATCCTTCATTAACTGCTTTAGTGAATATTTCTCCTATTACATTCAACAATAATTACAAGAATCAAAAAGAAAATAAGCGATTCAAAATCATTTAAACAATCCTAAAGATCCTTGTATTGAGGCAAAGAGTTTGAAGGAAGCATAAGACACAAGTCTTATCCCATGGTGGAAATGAACTACAAGGTTTTATTATAATAAAATATCCCACCAAAAAACATAAGGTTCGGCTTTTTCCCTTAGGGCAAAAAATAACCCTAAAACAAAATTCGATGAAAGAGATGAAACATCTCATTTCCATCAAAAATTCCTAAAGAAGCTAGAGGCCGAGAGGTTTTGACAACCTCCATGGCGGCCATGAGATCTGCAATGACTCTTCTTGCTGCTATGCGCTCCAGGTGAGTTCTCAGTCTTAACATGACTATTGTAGCATTTCTATTCTTCATGCAGGGCTCTGTGAGTCACTTTTAATGTTTGTTTATTTGAACAATCTTACACAATTGATTATTCTTGCACTGATCTTTTAAAATCGTGACTACTCTTTTATCTTTACTGTCATCTACGGCAGAGGTTAAAAAAAAATGAATAGCTCTCTTTATTATACTGTCGAATTTGATTGTTTCTTTTAGCAAATTTGTATTTGATGATTTCATTGTGTTTGATCTTTGTTAGAAACCCTCTCATGGATGTCGTTGGTCAGTGAAAAAATTGTCATATTATCAGTTTAAAAATTTGGGGTTTCGTGTTTGTGTGTATCTTTGTCTTTGCTCTGGGTCTACACTTTGATCTTTCAAGGTTAATAAGTTGAATTGAACTTACATGAGGGTTATTTTGATTGAGGATAAAATATATTAACCTGAAGTTGTCTTCTCATCGTAAACTTCATCTTTGATACATTTGACTATGTGCTGATGTAGATAACGTTGCCCCAAACATTGAACTTTGTCGCTGTGCATTATTTCTCTTAACCTTCAAACCCTCTTACACTATCCTGAACAAGGCATTGCATCTCTTTACTGAAGGAAGCTAGGGTGTATTTTGTTTCTCTTAATCATTCATTGCTTAGAACAATTTTTCTAACTCATTGTTCTCATCTATGCAAGAAGCTAGAGGACATCTAGAAGCAAGAGTCGGGTCGAGAAACAAAGCCAAGCAACTAGGAGCAACAAAACACACCAACAGTACCACTCATTCAGGCAATGACTGGTTTCCTCATATGCATGCTTCCCTTCTTTTACATTTGCTCATTTATGCATATTTTATCTTTTAATTGACATCATATGAGAAAAGTTAGTCTCATGGCTTCTTGTGTGAGACACATGTATTTTCTTCCATTCAATAAAAATTACATTTTTCAGAAGATTATGAAATCTTTTATGTTTCATTTACATGCATGAATGCAATGATTTGTATCCATGTAATCTTGTAAAATTTTCTCATTTTTATGGCTTAATGTGGCATAAAATGTTTTAAAATGTACCATTTGCTTAAAAAACATAGTTGCTCTACCTGATTGAGCCTATAGGTAAAAATCTGGTAACACAGTTCATGTAGCAGTTTTTTGTGTTTCATTCAGTGTATTTTGATAAATGTTTATCTTTCATTGTGGATTATATTTTTAGGTTCTAGGCATGTTGTTGTGCATTATTCCATATTTCTAGTTCACATGGGTTCTTTTTCGGTGAGTTGTTCTTTCTAGAGCAACTATTTCTGGGTCCTGGAGCAATTTTGAGCTTATCGTCTAAGTTTGAGATTTCTTCTTTTCTGGAGAGACTTCTTGGATTAAAGATCAGTTCGACACTATACTTGATATTCCTAGGCCCTTGGCTAACCTTCCTTGTGGTCTGCACTTTTGGATTGTTCTTGGCGGATGGGCTCTTCATGTTTTGGGGCCAACCTATCTTACACATTTCATTTTCCTTGTTTGGTTAATGTAAGCTTTTGTGGTCGACCCAGATGTGTTCCGGAGGATATATGTAATTTTTTGTAGTCATTAGAGGACATCAATTAGATGAGGTTCTAAATTCAAGATTCGAGATCCGAATAACTCTGAGAGTTCCAAATGTATTGTAATCTGGCATGTTATCTTGCATGTAAAGTGTTGAGTACCTGATGTTCTATGCTCAATATATGACAAAGTAGATGTCTAATTCTATAATATTTCTATGTGTTGTTGCTTCCATTGAGTTACTCTGGTTGAATGATTTGGTCAGTTCTTTTTGAGGACCCACCGGACCATGGCTGCATCACTATCTATTTTTGTCTTTTTATATTACTCCATCTTCCTCTCTATTTATTGATATGTCTCTCTTCTCTCTGTCCCTTTTTATCAGTATATTTATATACCTCTATCTCTACATCTCTGTATCTCTCTCCCTAATGACATGACATTCCACCCTCACCATAATTTCCCAAGGATACACACTATCCTTAAATTATTAGCATGAAATGAGTAATCAAAAGTTATTTTCTCTCTCTTTCTCTCTCTCTAAGAATTTAATTTATCTTTTAAGATGAATTTTATTTTATTATAAAAGTAATTAAAAATTCAAATATAACTATTCTATAATAAATAAATTTTTAATAAGGTAACAAATATAAATTAAATTAATTCTAATATCCTTTAATTATTATTTCTATTTTCCTAAGAGATTGTGAGATGTAAAGAGAGAGGTAGATGGAAGGAGATCAAGAGATATCCAAACAAGGAGAACTAGAGATAAACAAGTCGAGATGAAGAGAGGGTAATCTTACATAGAAATTGTAAACCACTCCTATTTTTTAATAGTAATTTATTTGGCAGGTCCCTTGCTATGAATTGAAGTTTAAAGTCCACATCTTTAGATGTGATTCCATATCAACATGGTTTTTGTTGAGATGTTGAAAAAGATAACATACCACATCAAAATTAATTTTTTTGAGATGTCAAAAAAGGCCCAAAGAGAAATTTAGGCAAGTAGTTGTGCCGTAATCACATTTTATTGTGCTAATATAACATCAAACAATTTGTTGCATTTTAGATCTAGCACAAACACTTGAACATGCAACCCAATAACCTACTTTCATTTGTCAACACCAACATGGACACAAGAGTAAGAACTACCTTGATCATTATTAGCAACAATTAACAAAAAAATGATATATTCAATTAACAGCCATGTCATTAAGAGAAGCAAGAGAAATAAAAAGAATAGTTAAAATGAAAGAAATTTAAGATGTTGTGTGCTCATATTTTAATTTTTATTTGTCAAATAACTTGAATGGTAGAGATGACAAGAAAAATAAGAGTGAAAGTAGTAAGTGGTCCTTTCCTCTGACTGGTTGGATCAAATCTAATTTTAATGGGGCGGAAACCCAGGGCTGAGGGGGTGTGGGGGAGTGATAATAAATGAGGCTGGATATTGCATTGTCGTGGTGGCACTCCCCATGGGATCATAGACTAACCACTTAGCCGAGGCCATGGCTATTTACCAAACCCTTTCCCTTGTTAAATTGATGGGATTTACTAAAGTCTAGCTCAAGGGAGATTCTAACAACATTGTTCAATGCCTAAAGTGTCTATCCTCCCCTTCATTGACCATAAAAAATATCATATCTCAAGCTAAGGAGATAATTAATTCTTTCAAGTTGTGTGTTGTATCTCACAATTATAGAGAAATCAACACTATTGCTGATTGGTTTGCCAACATGGCCATTCGTTTTGATCACATGATGAGCTAGAGAGGCGAGGTAGATCTTCCTCATGAGGCTCGTGCCTTCTGCGTTTATGATAGAATGCATGGTTATGAGGGGGTGATAAGTAATAATGACAATCTACTTATCAATATGAAAAGCCATAATAAATCAAAAAGAGCGGTGCTCAAATATTGAGCTGGCTTTTAATGGGGACAAGACTCCACATGCTTTGTGGGTGCCCATTTCTATTTTGAAGACCTTCCTGCTCTATACTTTGATCTCTAGTTTTGCCCTGTTTTGCATTATGAAGGATAAGAATAATCTGTTTGTTGACGCCATGGGAGGTAATAGGAAAAGAATTGAGTTGCTCTCCTGTGATGAATGGAAAGATAAGCCGAAGGCATGGGCCGTTCTAGAAATGGCCAAGATGATAGAGTATATGGAGAGAATTGTAGGTAAAAACTGTACCGTTACCAGAATTTTCAAAAAGAATTGGAAATATGGAAAAATTACCATAGGAGGAAGAAAGGTTGAAATTAAAGAAGGGATGATCACGAAAGTCACTGGTATGCTAATGGGAGGCAGAAATTTTTATAGAGATAGTAAGCTCACCAAAGTTGCTATCAAGCGATTACCAAAGGAAGAGTCTGAGAAAACCAACTTGGTGAAATCCAGAAAAACCTACTACTCGCTAAAAGTGATAAAGAAGGTATGGAGATGGATTTAGTTTGTTTTCATGCAATATGTTGTCAACCCAATCCTTAGGATTGCAATAAAAGGATAGATGATGTTGAATAAGATTGGAAGACGGTGAAGGAAGGTGATACTCTGTCTCCCAATGGTATTGGTCTTAACGTGGAGACCCTGGATAATACTACTACTGAGATGAACATTGATAGTAGAAAATCTCCTTTAACCATGTTGAATACCATGAAGAGTGGGATGATGGAGTTATACAAGGTTATTGATTGGGTCTATTCGGAGATGGATAGTTCGAAGAACAAATAGGAGGATTCATCTAGAAAAGTGGATACCTTAGAAGTTGTTGGAATAGGTAAGCTCAGTACCCTACCTAACTACCTGAATGAATTGACTAAAGCCATCAACGATGTAGAGGATATCACTAGAGCATATGGCTCTCAATTTAAGATTGTGGAGGATACATTCAATGATCTAGAGAAGCGGGTTCTCAGCCATGAGAACACCCTAAAGAAAATTGGAGAACAAAGCCAAAAGATTATGAAAGCCTCTATCGACAGCTTCAGTGTGATGATTAGCAAACTGGAACATATCCATTAGGAAAAGAACACTATTGATACTAGTGAGGATAAGGTTCTGACTCTTGAAGGGGGAACTACTGGTCATGGTAAAATAACTCGAGCTAGTACTAGGAAGATGACCCAGCATACCAAGGAGTTGGAGGAACTAAAGAGTACTGCTGCCTCTATGGTCCATTTGGAGCAAGAAGCGGTGGAGCTTATCAAAAACCTTTCTTAGGGTCTGTTGCTCGTGGCTATCCCTTAGTTATCTTTGTGTTGTTCCTTTGCCTCTTTTGGCTTCTTGCTACCTTTTTGTCTTTGTCAGTTGTCTCTTTTTTGTGTTTTGCTCTATCTAGCTAGTCTTTAATGTCTTATCTTTTGATTATCTTTCTGTAAAAGGGTTTCAAGGCCCCTTCCAAACCTTCTTTTCACTTAATCGAAAACTTGAATGGTAGTGTATCTGGGTTCTTCATCAACTGAAAAAAAATGAATATCTATAATTTTGCCGATATGTTTGTGAAAAGTAGGGTAATCATAAGATATAGAAAAAAACAGAGCAACAACAACATGCGATGTAGTTAGAGTTTTTAAAAACTTGCACAATTTTTTAAAATTAAAGATCTAATTTGCAATTTTAATTTTTCTATAATAAATTTCAGCTTTAAACTAGTTTAGCCAAGAAAATTTAGCCACTTATCACAGTACATGTAGGGTTTTAATCCCATCGATGTTTATTTTAAAATTTTATGAGATAATTTTTTTCAAAGTTAAGCACTCTTCATATTTAACTAAACATGTATGGGATTTAGCTAATAATTTTTTTTCTTAACATTCAAGAAGTACCTTTCTTTAATTTAGTTTTTTGTCAAGATAAAGGCAATAGGCTCGTGTGTTACATTCCACAAATTCAAGTTCAAGATCAGAAATGAAATAATATTAATAGTTGTATTTTTTGTTTGACTTTCACTTGCACCAAGCCAGGAATGATGTGTTTATCACACACTCAAATTTATGGTTCAAGTACTATGATTATTGGTTGGCTTCTAATTAAATTAGAAGATTTAGTCTTCTTTCATATAAAATTGATCTTTAAAAGCGAACATGGTGATAGTCAATTTTGCTACCTTACAAATATCTCTACTACTAATAGTAGTATTCTTTTTTCTTGTATATATTTGCTCAATCATAAGTTACTAGCAACTATGATTACATAAAGAACAAAAAATCTGTTTTGAATGGATGACATGGAGTAGCTACCACTTTTTCAAACTTTATAATTCCAATGAAAGGCCAGTAGCATAGGATATGATATATACTGATTTTACATGTGAGGAGAGAACTTGCATTGAAACATTAAAATCTTCCATTATGGATAAACTGTTATCTCAAAAACTAAAATAATGGGTGACATACTATAATAGTCAAATGGAAAGCCCTTTGAATCACTTTTTTTTCACTCTTGCATGACAATTGCCACATTTGAGGTGCCCTGTAGCATAGGAAATGATATATACTAGTTCTATATGTGAGAGATAGAAACTTCCATCATTGTATTCAAATTTGTCATTTTGGATAAAATTTTATCTGAAAAGAAAAAATAATGGGTAGCATACTGTAATAGTCTGATTGAAAGTTCTTTCAATGGCCATTTTTCCCTTTTGGCATGACAATTTCTAGAATTACCAAACGCAAGATCATCAAGCAAAAGTTAAAAGAAGTCAAGGTTTGTTCCTTCAACCACTTACTTTAGCCAATTTCACTAAAACAAAAACTTATATCTTTGGATCTTTATACTTTTTGCGTTTGAATCTATATTTTGTTAACTTACAGATCATTTAAGTAATTGTTCCTTTTTATTTAATTTTACTACTTTATAGAGACAATTATTCAATCGTCAATGCTTAAAAATTAGGCATTTAACACAACTGATACTTTATTTTCTTCCTCTTATTGGTTATATCACTTTTTGTTTCTTTACAAGCACAAATAATTTTCTTTTTTCCTTATACTTTTCTATTATTACTTACTTCAAATTTCATAGAGTTTGAAAATTTAACTTCTATAAGGAAATGAACATTAATATGTTAATTGCATAGATTGTTATAATAAGGAAAGCAAAGTAATTTGTCAACTGTTTCTACAATATATATGTGTGCTTCTAAAAAATGATAAAATTTCATTCCAAAAACATTTTAAATTCAAATATGAAGAGTCAACTTTATCTACATTATACCTTAGATTTTTTCCAATCTTCTTAAAACTAAACAAAATTTCCTTGGTGTACCCATTGCACACTACAATGCAATGGCTAGTAGATAAGTGATTATCATAAGAAAAAACATGTCAATTGAATGAAGATTCAATGTATGCTAGATCATAAATAAACATTAAAAATCATATTAGTCTCATACATAGACTAATATATAGAAATCCAATCATACACAAGCTTACTATAATTATAATACATTGCAATAATATAAAATACTAAAGACAAAACTAAATAATAATTAAAAAATAATATTCTAGTGCCTAAAATGTTTCTAACATAAATCCAAAACATAAATTTATTAGATAGAATTTCGTAGCTTCTGGAAAGATCTTACTCGACAATATTTGGTGGCGTTTATTTGTTCTTTTCTTAAGACATAGCCAGTTAGTCTAACCTTCTAGCCTGTAAATTGTTTCGTCTCCACTACGCTACAGTAGTTTGAATGCCTAATTGAAGAAAAGTTTCCTACTGTATTCATTAAAGGTGTGGGTGTCTCTACAAATGAATAACAATATTGCCTTGGATTTCATATCGATCTTCACCTGCGAACTCGTTATTCAGTTGAAACATAATTTTTTTTGTGTCCATTTGACTTAATAAATATGGAGAATTCGATGCATATGAAACTGAGAACACTGCTTCTTGTGTTGTTGATAACGTTTACGGTGCATGTCTCGGCCAAATGCCAGGTTCCATGTGCACAGAAGTCCTCTGAAATGGCTGAGAAGTGGGCGCATGTGCAACTCGGCCAAGCGCCACAATACCCATCGGAAGCTGTTTTATCAGACCTCAATCTCTATCCTAATGTTCAAGCCGCTGCTTCAGAGTCTCTGCATAACGACAGCCACTGAAATCCATACTCGTTCCTCTTCTTTTCTATTTCGTTGTCAAATAGAATAAATAAAACCGGATCCTCTCCTAGTGTTCCCTTCATTCACTATTTCCTTTCCATTCATTCGATGCATGTAATTGATTGAATTGTGAATAAAACTTGGCGCACCTATTGCCCCAGAGACGTATTCTTGAAATCATTGTATTTTTTCTAATTTTTTTTAGGACAAGATTTTATTTATCATGTTGGAAGCAAAGATGAATCTATTTTACCTAAAATTATTATTAATAATATTTAAAGATTGAAATGCAGAGAGTTACAAAAGATAAAAGAGTTTTTCTTTTAGTAGGAATATCAATGAGAATGTATTTTACCACAAGCAGCAATATAGAATCACCCCAAGAGAAATATTAACAATCAAAATGTTAGCATTAATTCATTAGCGTTAATTAGTTTGCCAGTTATGCAACCACCCTTATGGTGTGTTTTACATCAGATGCTGTTCTATTTATTTGCCTTGTTCTGTTTCTCAAATCACTGCAATACAAACATTTCTTTCTGCAATTTCATTTGGTATCAAATCCAGTAAGGGAACAGTGCACTGAAGGAAGGTGATTCTGTTCTGAGTCTTTGGTGCATACAAAAGAAGCAAGTTTTATAAACGTTGGCTTGGCGAGTAGTGAATGTCGACAACACTTAAAGATGCATGTAGTGTGGAGAGTAATCATGGAGCACAACAAGTTGTGAAAGATAGCATAGGCTTCTATTTCGCTTTGCTTGATTCTCTTCGAAATATTGGAAACCTTGCGTTTGATGAATTAATCTGCAATGGACTCCTTGAATACTTTCTGTTTGATGTTTGTTGTCAAGTCAGACAGATTAATTTGCAACTTGAAGCCGGTTATGATGTAGATGATGAAGAATAGGTAGAACGCTCACCAAAGCGTCCCTGTCTCACTGCATGTGCTTACCATTCTCATTTTGCCTCTTGTCATCTTAAAATAAGACTATTTTTCATACATGTATGTGGACTCTTCGTCCCTAAAAACAATACCATCATAATAAGCATTGTTGTGTTTGCTCTTTGTTATTATTGTTTTTATCATGTCTGCCCCCAAGATTCTTTTGTCTGACACTTAGCTTCTTAAAGGATCTAATTATGCTGCCTAGAAAACAAAGATGAGGACCATTCTTCAATTTGAAGAACTATGGGAGATTATCTCAAGTACTATCACATGACACAAAACTGATGCTAATGAACAAAAAAAGTTTGATAAAGTTGATAATAAAGCACTGATGCTTATCACTCTCAGCATCTCCGATGAGGTTCAACCTTATATTCAAGATGCAACTACATCCAAGGCAGCCTGGGATGCACTTTCCACCATCTTTGACGCAAAGAGTCAGACTAAAATTCTTCATTTGCAGTCTCAGTTGCATACTCTTCTTATGTCAGCTGGTGAAAAGGTTGCTGATTTTCTCTATCGTGTGTCTATTCTTCGAGCGGAACTAGTGGCTCTTGGTGAAATAGTGGAGGATAAGATGATCATTCCCATCACTTTACATGCTCTTCCTTCCAAGTTTTGGACTTTTGTTACCACTTTAAATATCATCGAACAACAGGTATCTTTTGAAGAGCTTGTCAATTTGCTTCAACAGGAAGAGGCTATTCACTCATTGCATGAGGAATTTGAGGAAAAAGTTCTTGTCTCTTGTCGACACTGATGACGATCTTCATAGTCTCAGATACAGTCATCACCACCTATGCCACCAACAAAGTCTTCCACTAGATGGTGTTTTATTTGTAATGCTCCTACTCATGATACTGATCATTGTTGGTACAATGGTCTTACTCAAGGTGCATCCAGTAAAGAAGGTACATCTAGCCATAGTCATTCTCGTTCATCTCGTGGTCGATGACATTAGCAAGGAAATGTTGCTACTCAGCAAGATGACATCTTTGATGGGCCCTCCGATGAAGATGTGTCTGCTCCTGCTCCTACTTTTGTTGTTCATCCGAGTCTGGTCTTGGTTTCTCAAACATCTCCCTCTTCACGGCATGTCTAGTTAATTGATTCTGGTGCTAGTAAACACATGACTGGAGATAAAGGTTTGTTTGATACTTTGAATTCCACTCCAACTGGTGATCTCATTCGTATTGCTGATGATAAGGAATATGTTGCTAAAGGCATTGGTACTATTAATATCCCTCTTACTGAAGGCAGTTGTTCTCTTTCCAATGTACTTTATGTTCCTGGTTTTACTAGCAATCTTTTGTCTATCAGTCAACTTCTAAATCACAAACTTAAGGTAGAATTTCAAGTTCAAGTTGGTATTAAGCCCTATCTTATTTCTTGCGATGGTGAGATCATTACTCATGGTTTCAAACAGGGTCATCTCTTTGCACTTGATGTTGCCTCTTCTCATGGAATTGCTCTTTGTGCTTCTACTGTTGAGTCCACTTCTCTTTGGCATTACCGATATGGTCATCTTCCTACTTTCTCTCTCTCTCTTTTGCAATCCCATGCCATGGTAGAGGGTCTTCCTCTTCTCTCCTCTTTGTTCCCTATCTGTTCTGGTTGTCTTACAGGGAAGCAGCATCACGATGACTTTCTGTTCAGTTCCTATCATGCCATCAAGCATCTTGCTCTTGTTCATACTGATCTTTGCGGGCCTTTTCCTGCATCTTTTTAGGGCTGCCACTATTTTCAGTTATTTGTTGATGGCTTCTCTCGAAAGATTTGGGTTTTCTTCCTTCATCAGAAAAGTGAAGCTTTCTCCCGCTTTCATGAGTTCTACCATCAGGCTGTTCGTGACTCTGGCAAGCCTCTTCCTGTTCTTTGCTTAGATCGCGGGGGGAATTCACGTCTCATGCATTTGAGGAGTTCTTGTAGGCGCATGGTATTAAGCATCATTTGACTGCTCCCTATACCCCTCAATAGAATGGTGTTATTGAGCAGCACAATCAGAACATTTTAGAGATGGCTTGCTGCATGCTTGCCATAGCCAAGTTAGGTGAACAATATTGGGTTGAAGTAGTTCAAACTATTGTGTATCTTCTCAATCGGGCTCCGACAATGGTTCTTCAAAATCAAACACCTGAAGAGGTATGGAGTGACCATAAGCCATCAATTTCTCATTTGCGAGTATTTGGTTGTACTACCTATATGCATGTTCCAGCTAAGAAATGTAGGAAACTAGATTCTAAGACACTTCCATGTATCTTCTTGGGCTATAGTTCATAGTCCAAGGCATATTGTCTCTTGGATCCTGAGACACATACACTTCTTGTTAGTCGTGATGTGGTATTTGATGAAACAACTTTTGATTCTCGCTTGCCTACACAATCTCCATCCTCCTCTCATAAGATTTTTTCTCCAACTGATGATGAGTCTGAATCACCTAGTGCAGATGAAGGGTTCCAGGATGATCTGGGTATAGTGGAGAATTTCAAACATTCTATTGGGATAGAGACATGCAGTCACACCAGCAAAGAAGTGCAATCATTACTTTGTGATTCTCACTTGAGTTCTCTTCTTGATCTTTCTACCAGGATACTGACCCACAGTCACACCAGAAATGAAGTGAACTTAGCATTAATGAGTTCAATTGAAGAAAGTACTAAACTTGACACCATATCTAAGGCTCTCAGTCAACCTCATTGGAAGCATGCCATGAATGTTGAATATGAGTCTCTAATGAAGAGTCATACATGGGATCTTGTTGATCTACCTCCAGAAAAAGAACCCATAGGCTACAAATGGGTCTTCAAAACAAATTATAAGGCAGATGGATCCATCAACAAGTACAAGGTGTGTCTTGTTGCAAAAGGATATGCTCAGCAAGAGGGTATTGATTTTGAAGAAACCTTTGCACCCACTACAAAGCTTAAAACTATTTGAGTGGTATGTGCTCTTGTTCCACAACAAGGATGGAAGCTTCATCAGATGGACGTCAAGAGTGCCTTCTTGAATGGTGATCTTATAGAAGAAGTGTATATGGTCCAACTTGATGGCTTTCTCGATGAACAAAATCCTCTCAAGGTATGTCGTCTTATCAAATCTCTCTATGGACTTAAACAAGCCCCACGGGCTTGGCACATTAAAATAGATGGACATCTCTTACAACATGGTTTTATCCGTAGTCCCTCTGATCCTAATTTGTATATCAAGAAGATTGGCATAGAGATTGTCATACTTGTGGTGTATGTGGATGATTTGGTTATTACAGGGAGCTTCGACAATCTCATTGATACTGTCAAGCATGATCTAAAGAAATCTTTTGATATGACTGATTTGGGACTACTTCATTATTGTCTTGGTTTAGAATTTTGGCAGAAGGATTATCATATATTTATTTCTCAGATGAAATATGCCAAGACACTCCTGGACAATTTTGGCATGGTATATTGTAAACCCGTCTCAACTCCTATGGAGAAAGGTCTACAACTTTCTCATTTCCAGTTTTCGCCTCAAGTAGATGGGACTCTATATCGACAACTTGTTGGTAGTCTCATTTACTTGACCTACACCAGACCCGATTTGTGCTTTGCTATAAGCTATCTATCTCACTTCATGCAGGAAACAAAGAAATGTCATTAGATGGAAGCCAAGCATGTGTTGAGGTATGTCTGAGGTACTCTTGAGTATGGTCTAGACTATAAGAAGAATGAGGAATTCTTCTTACAGGGATATGCTGACTCAGATTATGCTGGATTTCTAGATGATTGCAAATCAACCTCAGGCTATATTATTCATCTTGGATCTGGCCCTGTTTTGTTTTTGTAAGAAATAGAATGTCACATCTCTTTCATCCACTAAAGCTGAATATTGAGCTGCTCGGGAGGTTGTCCACGAGGTGGTTTGGCTCTGTTGCATTTTCTCTGATATGGATATTTCAGATGATCATCCACCCATACTATTCTGTGACAATCAAGGTGTTTTAAAAAATGTTAAGAATCTTGTCTTTCATGAACGTACCAAACACATTGAGGTGGATTATCACTATATTCGGGAATAGGTTCTCAAGCACAATACTCAACTCATGTTTTTTCCTTCCTCTTCCCAAGTTACAGATGTACTCACTAAGCCTCTTGGCAAAGTACAGTTTGTATTTTTAAGTAACTTTATTTCTAACCCTAATGTATTAAGGGGGTAAAGTTAGTGTTAATTCATTAGGTTGTTAGTTAAGGTGGTAGTTAGTTAGTTTACTAGTTATGCAACCACCCTTACGGTGTGTTTTCCATCAGATGTTGTTCTATTTATTTGCCTTATTTTGTTTCTCAAATCACTGCAATACAAACATTTCTTTTTGCAATTTCACAAAGAAAAAAAGAACTAACACATAAAGCCTAAATCAATGATAGAGAGAGATACATATATAGAGATATAAGGAGATATAGAGAAATGGGTAAAGGGAGAGAAAAAATATGAGATTTAAACAAATAGAGAGAAGTAGATATAGAGATATAGAGGGGGTGATACACTAAGGGAGGGATAGAGATATACATGAATTGAATCAGAGAGTATTAGACATAGATAAGGGATAGGGAGGGAACGAGAAAGGGAGAGATCAATAGATGCATCAAATATAATAGCCTAAAGAGGAAAGAATAAAAATCTACACCATTTTCATATAAGCCACTTGCATGCTCCATAAATTCTCCTTGTTTAACCTTTAGGTTCTTACATCATGTGATTTAGTATAGTATTAGATGTCTTTAAATACAAAGATGCGACAATATCTTATAAAATTTTTTACCAAAGTGGTTGGTAATAATTAGTGATATAATGCGAGGGAGGAAGAGAAAGGGAGAGGGAGAGATAATAAAATTCTATGTACTAAAAATCAATTCTATGTATTAAAGATAAAGAAATTTTCTAACTCAAGTGCAAGCCAAACAATAAGTGTAGTACTTGAACCATAAATTTGAGTGCTTCAAAAACACGTCATTCCTAGCTTTGTGCAAGTGTAAGCCAAACAAAAAATATAAAGTAAGATATGCTATTTTTTATTAATATTATTTCATATCTCTAACTCATACACACATTCATTTTTTTTTCCTGCTTATGTCTATCTCTATCTCTTTCCCTCTCTCTAAACCTTTCTCTATTACTTGTGTCTATCACCTTATTTCTCTCAATCTCTCCTCTCCATCTATGTCTCCATATATCTCTCTCCTATTTCTATTAATATATCATTTTCTCCATCTCTCTTTCTCTCCCTCATATTCACCCCATCTCTCTTGTATGATATCTATATCTCTCTCTATTTCTCTCTATCTTCCTCTTACTCCTCTCTATCTCTCTCCCTATCCCTATTTTTCTTTCTATATTACTCCATCTCCCTCTCTCTATCTATTGATTCATGTCTCTTCTCTTTATATGTTTCTATCAGTATATTTATATATCTCTATCTCTTTATCTCTCTATGTCTCTCCCTAATCAAATGGAATTCCACGGTAACCATAATTTCTCAATGATACACACTATCCTTAAATTATTAGCATGAAATAAGTAATCAAAAGTTAGTTGCTCTCTCTTGATCTCTCTAAGCATTTAATTTAAGTTTTAGGATGAATTTTATTTTATTATAGAAATAAAAATAAAATTCAACTATAACTATTCTACAATAAATAATTTTTTAAGAAGGTAACAAATATAAATTAAATTAATTCTAATATCCTTTAATTATTATTTTTAATTTTCTAAGAGATAATGGGATGTAGAGAGAGAGGTAGATGGAAAGAGATAAATAGATAGACAAACAAGGAGAACTAGAGATAAACAAAAAGAGATGGAGAGAGGGTAATCTTACATAGCAATTTTAAACCACTCCTAATTTTTTTATAGTAATTTATTTGCCAGGTCACTTCTATGAATTAAAGTTTCAAGTCCACATCTTTAAATATGATTCCATATAAACATGGTTTTTGTTGAGATGTTGAAAAATATAAGATGCCATATTAACATATTTTTTTTACATGTGAAAAAAGGACCAAAGAGAAAGTTAGGGTGGTAGTTGTGCACAAATCACATTTTATTGTGCTAATATTGCATCAAACAATTTGTTGCATTTAGATATAGCACAAACACTTGAACATGCAACAAAATAACCTACTTTCATTTTTCAACACCAACATGAACACAAGAGTAAGAACTTCCTTTTTCATAATTAGCAATAATCAACAAAAGAATGATTTATTCAATTACCAACCATATGATTAAGAGAAGCAAGTGAAATAAAGAGACTAGTTAAAAGGAAAGAAATTTAAGATGTTGTGTGCTCATATTTTAATTTTAATTTATCAAATCACTTGAATGGTAGTGTATCCGGGTTCTTTGTCAATTGAAAAAAAAATGGATAAATATACTTTTATCTATAAGTTTGCCAAAAGTAGGGTAATCATAAGATATGGAAAAAAAGGATCAACAACAACATGCGATGTAGTTAGAGTTTTTAAACACTTGGACACTTTTTCAAAATTAAAGATCTAAGTTGCAATTTGAGTTTTGCTCTCATAAATTTCAAGTTTAAACTAGTTTAGCTAACATGTTTTAGCCACTTATCTCAATGTATGTAGGGTTTTAGTGCTATCGATGTTTATTTTATTAGTTTATGACATAAATTTATTCAAAGTTAACCACTATTCATTATTAACTAAACATGTATGGGTTTAGCTAATAATTTGTTTTCTTAACATTCAAGAAGTAGCTTTTTTAATTTTTAATTTTGTCAAGATAAAGGCAATAGGCTCGTGTGTTATATTCCACAAATTCATGTTCAAGCTAAAAATGAAATAATATTAATAATTATTATTTTTTGTTTCACTTTCACTTAAACAAAGCTAGGAATGATGTGTTTATCACACATTCAAATTTATGATTCAAGTACTACACTTATTGGTTGGCTTCCAATTGAGTTAGAAGATTTTATCATCTTTAGTATGAAATTGATCTTTAAAACAAAAGATTGTGATAGTCAATTCAGATACCTTACAAATATCTCTACTATTAATAGTATTATTATTTTTTCTTGTATAGAGTTGCTCAATCATAAGTTACTAGCAACTATGATTACATAAAGAACAAAAAAATCTGTTTTGAATCAATGACATGGAGTAGCTACCACTTTTTCAAACATTCTAATTCCAATGAAAGGCTTGTAGCATAGGAGATGATATACACTGATTTTACATGTCCGGAGAGAACTTCCATTATAGATAAGTTGTTATTTCAAAAACAAAAATAATGGGTGGCATACTGTAATAGTCAAATTGAAAGCCCTTTCAATCGCTATTTTTTCACTCCCGCATGACAATTGCCACTTTTGAGGTAGCCTGTAGCATAGGAAATGATATATACTACTTCTATATGTGAGAGATAGAAACTTCCATCATAGAATTCAAATTTATCATTTTGGATAAACTTTTATCTAAAAAGAAGAAATAATAGGTAGCATACTGTAATAGTTT